>NC_057796.1:99930979-99941606 GCF_018294505.1 Triticum aestivum
GAAGAGAGCCATCGAAATTGTGTGTGTGTGCAAGTCAAAGATATAGGGTGACTGGCCTACCGGAACGTTAGAGGGCACATGTCAAGTTTGTGTGTGGCAGGGAGACATGACTAGAGTGCTCGATGTATCGGTGTGTGTGGGGGGGAGGGGGTGGGGAGGGGTAGGCAGAGGCCTAACTATAGAGGTGGAATGACTCGTATATGTGTTGACAAGGAGAGACCCAGCTATGTCTTGAGGGAGATCGGTCGACATCCATACATAACTGAAGGACGGGAAATATGATGGGACAGAGAGAGAGAGAGGAGAGAGAGAGGGAGGGAGAGGGAGGGAGAGGGGTAGAGTGCTGGATGGGTGATGGAGTTGCTTCTCGAAGATGGTGGGAGAGGCCTACTAGACAAACTGAGGGTGGAACTGCAATGTTATCAATAAGAGTGGGGATGTGTTTCTGTGTGTGCCTGTGTGTGATAGATCTGTCGGGACGCATCCATGGATGATGAAGGGGAACCATGTGTTTGGTAAGCAAACCTAACTAGATCGGTAGATCAATTGTTGTTTGTCGGAGGAAGGGAGAGACACAACTAATGAGGTAGATCGGTTGACGTGTGGGTAAAAATGAGTTATAAGGACCTAGCTAGCTATATGTATAGCGAGAGATCGGTCGGTGTACGTCCATTTGTGAGAGGCAAATAAGGCCCAGCGAGACGGATAGAACGAGAGAATGGAGCTAGGAGGTGGTGCGAGAGGCCCAACTACTAGCTAGATAGGGGGAGGAGTGTGCGGTTGTGAGATCGATGAAAAGAGGGGCGAGAGTTTACACGTGTGTCTGACCGTATGAGAGACAGGAGGCAAGGACACATAAAGGAGGAGATTGAAGGTGTGTGTATGTTGTAGGCAGGCATCACTGGAGAGGTTTATCGATCGGTGTGTGTCAGAAAGGAGTTGTGGAGACTCTGGGAGAACGACCTAAAGAAAAAAATGAATGTGCCCGGTGGATAGAATGCCGAGGGAGGGGGAGGGCGAGGAGGGCGTGTGCATGCACGAGAGGAAGTTAGTGGTAGCTACAAAGGTTAGAGGATTGTGTGGGTGTAAGAGACTAACAAAGATCATAATTTGATATGAAAGCGGATTCATATATTTGAATAGGAGATCATAGTGTTTTAAACATTGCATGCATGAATATAGCGGTGATACACGTGTTGTACACATGTTATACCATAATGTGATAATGCACGGCGTTTGCAACTCACAGCTAAATGCCAAACAATCTAAACCATACTATACATCAAACAATCTCACATTTTATGTGAATTTGGGATAATGTGTGGCGTTTGCAGCTTACAACTAAATATCGAACAATCTAAACAATACTATATATCAAACATTCTCACATTTTATTTGAATTTGTGGTAATGTGTGGTGTTTGCAACTCACATCTAAATACTTGTAGGCGCAGGGGCGGGACACCATACATAATGTGATAAACAGATTATACATATGAGACATGGTTTAGATTATGAAGATCTAGCTAGAGCTAGAAATGTAATATGATTTGAAATCAAAATAAAGTGGATTCAAAAAATCTAGTTCGAGTTCATATAGTACACATAGTTCATATGTAACTCGAGACTAATCATGTGGTGTGCTGTGAAGATAATACACAAACGATGGTTTAACTTGACAATAATGATGATTGTAGATCTTATTAAAATAGAGAAACGAATTCAAATGCTTTGACTTCACAACATTCATTACTGTAGATCTTATTCAAATAGAGAAACAAATTCAAATTTAGTTCATATTGAAGCAGTAGTATATACGTTTGGAATTCACTAAAACGTTCATTTGAGTAGTAGGTTGCATGCATTATACACGTAGAGAAATATTTTAATTGAACATAACATGTTAAAAGTTTTGAATGACATTTGTAGTGCGCATTGATTTGGTACAATACACGTTAGGCTTGTCCGGAAATTTCAACCCGCGCCTTGTTAGCCCAAAATATTTAAGATATATCTTTGTCTCGTTGTGCTCCGACAACTCCTTCCATCTCAACCCGCGCCTTGCTATTCCGAAATTACAACGCACGTGAAAACTCCCACCTCCTGTGAAATCCCGACACGCGAAATGCCCGTGGTACCCCTGAACAGAAAGAACCGCCTCAAATCGGTGGGGGTACTTTCGTAACTTACCCCACATTTCGGACAAGCGCCTCTCTAAGCCATGGCTCCCCACTGCCATCCCATCCGCCCACCCATTCGTACACCGAGGCCGCGAAAACCCGCGACGAAACCCCACACCCTGCTCCGTCCGCCACCCAGCCGGAGCCTCTTCCCCGACGACGTCGTCCACAGCAACACCTCGACGTCCCTCATCCACCGTACCGGATGAGGATCCGTCGTCGATCTCATCGTCCCGCCGGTTCAGCCACCCCGTCCTCCACCTCCAAGGAGCTGCCCCGACGTTCCCCTCGTCTTTCGCGCCACCTCCATTCCCACACCGCCGTCTTCACCTGCACCACCGGAAGAGCATCATCATCACCGTTTCCTCGGATGAAGCTGCGGCCTAATCGGCGCCACCAAAGAGGTTGTTCACTAATCGCCGCATTTTCTTCTTGATTCGATCTCACGGTGCTGCCGGCGCTCGGTCCCGAGCCGACACGGCGCGGCTCCATCCACGGCGGCGTCGCTGGCCACTTCCTCCACGGTGTCGCTCCCTCGGCGGCGACATCCACATCAGTAGGAGTTGCTGCTGCTTTAGCTCTCGCTCGCGCTGCTGCTCTGCTCTTGCTCTCGGTCCCCTGCCTGGTCTGCTCTTGCTATTGTAGGAGTTGAAAGACATCGATCAGTAGGAGTTGAAAGACATCGATCAGATGTGCTGCGACAGGAAGCTGAAGGACCGAGGAAGTCCCTGCAGAATTCAGATGCATATTTTCTGGTGCAACAGCAAGCGCTAGAGGATTTAAGCGCCAAACAAGAGAAAGTTAATAAGCTTGCTAAGCATCTTGCCAGCATTATGGGTACACAGGATATTGTTTCTTGAGATCTTATGAAGTGGTTTCAGTTCTGGATTTGTTTTGCTGCGGCGTTTATTTGCGCTGGTCGCCAACTTTGACAACCAGTGTATATGATATGCTGCTTTGTTCCCTATATTTGCACTGGTGGCGAACTTTGATGCCCAGTGGATGTAATATGTGTAATAGCCGTGATAGCCTAGCGTTAGTTGCTTGCTTATTTATTTCCTTGTTGTCTTGTTTATTTGTTTGCTTATAGTCATTGCAGTTCTTTTTCCGCGGTTAGCTAGTGGCTGCAATAACCTATTTTTTTAAAACTAGGCCACAATAACCATGGGCTAATATTTACTGTAGTGACACTGGGCCTCCTACTGGCCGTAGAAACAGTGGGCCTTCTACGGGCCGTAGAAACAATGGGCCTTCTACGGGCCATAGAAACAATGGGCCTTCTGCGGGCCATATCATCAATGGGCCTTATACGGGCCGTATGATCGATTGGCCAAACATGGGCCAAACAGACCGCATTATGGCCGTAAACGGGCTAGAGTTGGAATCGTCCGTTCATGGGCCGACCATAACGGGCCATCGTTAATAGGCCATATTTGATGACGCTATGAAAACGGCCCAACGTATTAACGGACCACAAACGGGCCGACTGTAACGACGGGCTGAATTTGGCCCACAAGCAGAAAATGACAATAACGGGCCGTAAGTAACCGAATGCTGGAAATGAGCCCAAGAATAAATGGGCTCTGAGAAGGCCGAAAGATAACATGGGCTGGAAACGGCCCAACGGAATAACGGGCCATTAATGGGTATAAAGTCATACACTGTTCATTACGGGCCAGTTTCACCACGGGCCGTTAATGGGTGTAAAGTAATACACTGTTCATTACGGGCCAGTTTCACCACGGGCCGTTAATAGGCCAAGAGTTACATAGGGCCTCATATGGGCCGAAAGACGTCATGGGCCATACATGCACCAGAAGTGAAAACGGGCTGGAATCATATTGGATGGCCCAGATGATGCTACTGGGCCTAATTCGGATAGGGCATAACGGGCCTTTGGTTAGCGGGCTGTAAATGGGCTATATGCGAACATGCCGTTAACAGGCTTTCCATGGGCCGGCCCGCCAGCTTTTGACCAAGTCAAACGGGCCGGCCTTTTCACAGGAATGGGCCTCTGTTGGGCCGTGCCACGTGTTGACGTATCATAGGCGCCTTCCGTCCAATGAGTGGATGGCATCTGTCCCAACGATGAGCCGACACGTGTTTCCTCCAGCCAATGATGATTTTACACATGGAAAATCCCCATTGGTCGGGGCTGTTAACGGGTTATCAGATCCAAAACCCGACCCGATAGCTTAACGGCGTTCCGTTACGGTGGATGCCACGTGTCGGTCACCCTTGACGAAAGCACTTCTGTGATGCGCGATTTATCGTCATGGAAGTGGACACTTCCGTGATGATAATTTTCGTAATGTCATGGAACACTTCTACGACAGCACAGGTATGACTATCTTGATTCTGTCATAAATTTGTCATGGATGTACATGCATGACAAAAACGCGACCTACTGTGACAAACACGTATCATCACGGAAGTGTATTTTTTTGTAGTGCCTTTACTTATGCACTTTACTTTGTGATAGCCATATTGTTTATTGTCATATATCTTGCTATCACCTAAGTAGTTTTTCTTGCTTAGCATAAGTTTTTGGTGCACATAGGTGAGCCTAGTTGTTGTAGGTTTTGTGCTTGACAAATTAACCGCTAGGTTTATTCCGCATTTGTTCAAGCCTCAACCGTAATTATTTTAAAGCGCCTATTCACCCCCCCTCTAGGCGACATCCACGATCTTTCAATGACGAACCTATGAACTATGAGGAAGCGATGATGAGCCCAGATTCCGCGAAATGGCTTGAGGCCATGAAGTCTGAGATGGGATCCATGTATGAGAACAAAGTGTGGACTTTGGTTGACTTGCCCGATGATCGGCAAGCCATAGAAAATAAATGGAATCAGGTTAAGTCTGTCCGAATCAGGTTAGCAATTGCCGCATTTTATGAAATCTGGCAAATGGATAAACAAAACTGCATTCCTTAATGGATTTATTAAAGAAGAGTTGTATATGATACAACCAGAAGGTTTTGTCAATCCTAAAGGTGCTAACAAATTATGCAAGCTCCAGCGATCCATCTATGGACTGGTGCAAGCATCTCAGAGTTGGAATATACGATTTGATAAATTGATCAAAGCATATAGTTTTATACAGATTTGCGGTGAAGCCTGTATTTACAAGAAAGTGAGAGGGAGCACTACAACATTTCTGATAAGTATATGTGAATGACATATTGTTGATCGGAAATAATGTAGAATTATTCTGCAAAGCATAAAGGAGTATTTGAAAGGAGTTTTTCAAAGAAAGACCTCGGTAAAGCTGCTTACATATTGAGCATCAAGATCTATAGAGATAGATCAAGATGCTTGATAAGTCTTTTCAATGAGTACATACCTTGACAAGATTTTGAAGTAGTTCAAATGGAACAGTCAAAGAAAGAGTTCTTGCCTGTGTTACAAGGTGTGAAATTGAGTAAGACTCAAAGCCCGACCACGGCAGAAAATAGAAAGAGAATGAAAGTCATTCCCTATGCCTCAACCATAGGTTCTATAAAGTATGCCATGCTGTGTACTAGATCTATTGTATACCCTACACTGTGTTTTGCAAGGGAATACAATAGTGATCTAGGAGTAGATCACTGGACAGCGGTCAAAATTATCCTTAGTGGAATAAGGATATGTTTCTCGATTATGGAGGTGACAAAAGGTTCGTCGATGCAAGTTTTGACACTGATCCTGATGACTCTAAGTCTCAATCTGGATACATATTGAAAGTGGGAGCGATTAGCTAGAGTAGCTCCGTGCGGAGCATTGATTACATAGAAATTTGCAAAATACATACGGATCTGAATGTGGCAGACCCGTTGACTAAACTTCTCTCACAAGCAAAACATGATCACACCTTAGTACTCTTTGGATGTTAATCACATAGCAATGTGAACTAGATTATTGACTCTAGTAAACCCTTTGGGTGTTGGTCACATGACGATGTGAACTATGGGTGTTAATCACATGGTGATGTGAGCTATTGGTATTAAATCACATGGTGATGTGAACTAGATTATTGACTCTAGTGCAAGTGGGAGACTGAAGGAAATATGCCCTAGAGGCAATAATAAAGTTATTATTTATTTCCTTAAATCATGATAAATGTTTATTATTCATGCTAGAATTGTATTATCCGGAAACATAATACATGTGTGAATACATAGACAAATAGAGTGTCACTAGTATGCCTCTACTTGACTAGCTCGTTAATCAAAGATGGTTATGTTTCCTAACCATAGACATGAGTCGTCATTTGATTAACGGGATCACATCATTAGGAGAATGATGTGATTGACTTGACCCATTCCGTTAGCTTAGCACTCGATCGTTTAGTATGTTGCTATTGCTTTCTTCATGACTTATACATGTTCCTATGACTATGAGATTATGCAACTCCCGTTTACCGGAGGAACACTTTGTGTGCTACCAAACGTCACAACGTAACTGGGTGATTATAAAGGTGCTCTACAGGTGTCTCCGAAGGTACTTGTTGGGTTGGCGTATTTCGAGATTAGGATTTGTCACTCCGATTGTCGGAGAGGTTTCTCTGGGCCCACTCAGTAATGCACATCACTATAAGCCTTGCAAACATTGTAACTAATTAGTTAGTTGCGGGAGATGTATTACGGAACGAGTAAAGAGACTTGCCGGTAACGAGATTGAACTAGGTATTGAGATACCGACGATCGAATCTCGGGCAAGTAACATACCGATGAGAAAGGGAACAACGTATGTTGTTATGCGGTTTGACCGATAAAGATCTTCGTAGAATATGTGGGAGCCAATATGAGCATCTAGGTTCCGCTATTGGTTATTGACCGAAGACGTGTCTCGGTCATGTCTACATTGTTCTCGAACCCGTAGGGTCCGCACGCTTAAAGTTCGATGACGGTTATATTATGAGTTTATGTGTTTTGATGTACCGAAGATAGTTCGGAGTCCCGGATGAGATTGGGGACATGACAAGGAGTCTCGAAATGGTCGAGACGTAAAGATCAATATATTGGATGACTATATTCAGACATCAGAAAGGTTCCGAGTGATTCACGTATTTTTCGGAGTACCGGTGAGTTACGGGAATTCGCCGGCGAGTATATGGGCCTTATTGGGCTTTAGGGGAAAGAGAGAGGAGAGGCTGGGCGCCCCCCAAGGCCTAGTCCGAATTGGACTAGGGGGAGGCGCTGCACCCCCTCCTTCCTTCTCTTCTCTCTCCCCTTTCCTTGACTCCTACTCCTACTACTTGGAAGGGGGGAATCCTACTCCCGGTGGGAGTATGACTCCTCCTAGGGCGCGCCATAGAGAGGGCCGGCCCTCCCCCTCCTCCACTCCTTTATATACGGGGAAGGGGGCACCCCTTGGAGACACAACAATTGATCTCTTGATCTCTTAGCCGTGTGCGGTGCCCCCCTCCACCATAATCCACCTCGATTATATCATAGCGGTGCTTAGGCGAAGCCCTGCGTCGGTAGAACATCATCATTGTCACCATGCCGTCGTGCTGACGGAACTCTCCCTCAAAGCTCGGCTGGATCGGAGTTCGAGGGACATCATCGAGCTGAACGTGTGCTGAACTCGGAGGTGCCGTGCGTTCGGTACTTGATCGGTCGGATCGTGAAGACGTATGACTACATCAACCGCGTTGTGCTAACGCTTCCGCTTTCGGTCTATGAGGGTACGTGGACAACACTCTCTCCTCTCGTTGCTATGCATCACCATGATCCTGTGTGTGCGTAGGAATTTTTTTGAAATTACTATGTTCCCCAACAACAACCCACCAGGGCGCCCCCCTCCTGGTGCGCCCAGGTGGGGTGTCCCCACCTGGTGGCCCCGCAGACCCTGAAACCGATGCTATAAAATCCTATTTTTCCAGAAAAAAGCAGGGAGAAAGAATTATCGCGATCCACGAGACGGAGCCGCCGTCACCTCCTGTTCTTCATTGGGAGGCCAGATCTGGAGTCCATTTGGGGCTCCAGAGAGGGGTATCTTCGTTCTTCGTCATCACCAACCCTTCTCCGTCGCCAATGCTCCCCACCGGGAGTGAGTAATTCCTTCGTAGGCTCGCTGGTCGGTGAGGAGTTGGATGAGATTCATCATGTAATCGTGTTAGTTTTGTTAGGGCATGATCCCTAGTATCCACTATGTTCTAAGATTGATGTTGCTATGACTTTGCCATGCTTAATGCTTGTCACTTTGGGCCCGGGTGCCATGAATTCAGATCTGAACCGTTTATGTTAACACCATTATATCCATGTTCTAGATCTGATCTTGCAATTTGTAGTCACATACTACGTGTTATGATCTGGCAACCCCGAAGTGACAATAGTCGGGACCACTCCCGGTGATGACCGTAGTTTGAGGAGTTCATGTATTCACCGTGTGTTAATGCTTTATTCCATTTCTCTATTAAAAGGAGGCCTTAATATCCCGTAGTTTCCAATAGGACCCTGCTGCCACGGGAGGGTAGGACAAAAGATGTCATGCAAGTTCTTTCCATAAGCACGTATGACTATTTACGGAATACATGCCTACATTATATTGATGAACTGGAGCTAGTGCCGTATCGCCCTAGGTTATAATTGTCTCATGATGAATATCATCCAACAAGTCACCGATCCAATGCCTACGAATTTATCCTATATTGTTCTTGCTAAGTTACTACTGCTATCGTTACTGTTGCACTTGTTACAAAACTACTGCTATCACCGTTACCGTTCCTACTGCTACTATTATCAAAACTATCATACTACTTTGCTACTGATCACTTTGTTGCGGATAATTAATCTCCAGGTGTGGTTGAATTGACAACTTAGCTGCTAATACCTTCAAATATTCTTTGGCTCCCCTTGTGTCGAATCTATAAATTCGGGTTGAATACTCTACCCTCGAAATCTGTTGCGATCCCCTATACTTGTGGGTTATTAGACACGACTCCATATCCTATCTAAACTCAATACTACTCGGAGTCTAACTGTAACCTACCTCGTACACTATATTCGACACAACTCCAACAATCAGCGTGTAGATTGGACAGCTGCGGAGGCGGATGATTTCCTAGGGAAATCATCCGTTTGATTTGTAGCAGCCCCCATAAAATTGACCTGGATTTAATGTTTAACACAAAATGACTTCCTCTGGAGAGTTTTACTAAATTTGCAAACGCCACACATGGCGACGTTTGGATTGAACTAGTATAAACAATGAAAACATTGTGTGACTATCAATTCAAATGTTTATCTTTTCCCCGTGGAAAATTTGCACCGTTAACACCCTGTCCTGCGGTTGGTCCGCGCGGCTAACTGTTGGCATGTGTCATTGTGGACCCCGTGGATCTGCGGACCTGCGGTGGAAGTGTCTCTTTGGCAGTGGCTATGATGAAGTTGGAGTCGTTTGTTTGGGCAATAGGTGGTCACGATGAAGCATGCAGCAATCTCAACAGATGTTTTGCTTGTCATCATTCTGTTGTGATGCTTATGTTCGTGGCCAGGTTGGTCATTGTTCCTTCATCTGCCATCCTTCATGACATGTGTGTGTGCAGGTCTGTAACCGTATTTGCCTGGTTTCATTTATTAACCAGGCAATTATACTCTCTTTTTAGTTAATAAAAGTGATAAAATGATCAAGGCAATGGAAAGGGACTGGTCTTGTTATGCCATGCTTACTGATCATATTAGGAGACTGTTGGGAGACGGGAGATTAGTTAAACTAGCTCATGTACGTAGAGAGCAGAATGGCATTAGCCATTACCTCGCTGCTTTTGGTAGAATTGAGAAACGCACGGTGGTATGGTTGGGTTCAGGACCAGGTGAGGTGCCTGACTTATGTAAGAATGAGCTTGATCCTGAGTGATAAATGAAAATTATGTTTCACCCGCAAAAAAGACGATGTTATTGGAAACATATTTAGTTGGCTTATCATACGATGTTGCAGTATCCTAGAAAGTAAGAAGCCAAATTATACCATTATTGAAACTAAAGAACGAAAACGAGAAATTCTGGACATTTGGGATTTGATGGCAAATCAAACGTTTTTATGCTTATTTTAGTTGACGCGAGGATGATAAGTTTAGTTGGGAAAGCATGGCAATTTCCTGACAAAAAACAAATTGGGAGCATAATTGGTTTGCTGCCAAGAATTAACATGCCATTTGTTTGGCATTGTGCCAAATATTGGCTACTAATTGGTTGGTTATCAAGTTGTCTTGATTATCTCACATAAATTTGCCAATATTTGGTAAGTATTGGTATTGTCAATATTTGGCTAGCTGAATATTGGCTACAAACCAATCATGCTCTGAGTGCGGATTTGCCATGCTTACCAATTAAACTTGCCATGGTCAACAAATATAAATTGCCACAAAATGTTTGATTTGCCATGGTCAAATCTCGAACATTCGAAACTTATCGGCGGCCATAAAGTAAGAAACCAAATTTATAAAAAATGAGAATAATTA
>NC_057796.1:99941859-100180629 GCF_018294505.1 Triticum aestivum
TATATTCTCCTTTCGTTCAACATATTTTGATGCTTTGGAACATAATATATAAGAAATATAAAAGAAAATTTTGTAGTCACATAAATAATTCAATCTGGCCGCATTAGAAACAAAACAATTCATAGAAGCAATTTTCTTTCTAATCAAAGCAATTCTGATTCGCCATATTTTCTTTGTTGTGAAGCAAAAAATAATCATAATTAATATGGAGGTTTCTTTTTTTTGAGAATGCAATCATAATATGGAATAGATGGACCAGGAAGGATTTGAGCAATCAATTTTTTCCTCCTAGCGAGAGATGACCCCGTGTGTTCCCCTCTTCCTTGACCACTTATGTTAAGCTTTGAAAGGATCGGGAAGAGGTGTCTAGAGGGGGGGGGGGTGATTAGACCCTCAACAAATAAAAGTAGCAGTTTTTAAGTTCTTCAAGTTAAGGTGGAGTTTTAGCACAAGTTTAAACATTCACAATACATTTCAAGCAAGCATGGCAAGAGTATATGAGCAGCGGAAAGTAAAGCATGCAATTTGCGAGAATGTAAAGGGATGGGATTGGAGTATGCAAACGCAATTGGAGACACGGAGATTTTTGGCGTGGTTCTGATAGGTGGTGCTATCGTACATCCACGTTGATGGAGACTTCAACCCACGAAGGGTAACGGTTGCGCGAGTCCACGGAGGGCTCCACCCACGAAGGGTCCACGAAGAAGCAACCTTGTCTATCCCACCATGGCCATCGCCCACGAAGGACTTGCCTCACTAGGGTAGATCTTCACGAAGTAGGCGATCTCCTTGCCCTTACAAACTCCTTGGTTCAACTCCACAATCTTGACGGAGGCTCCCAAGTAACACCTAACAAATCTAGGAGACACCACTCTCCAAAAGGTAATAGATGGTGTGTTGATGATGAACTCCTTGCTCTTGTGCTTCAAATGATAGTCTCCCGAACACTCAACTCTCTCTCACAGATTTGGATTTGGTGGGAAGAAGATTTGAGTGGAAAGCAACTTGGGGAAGGCTAGAGATCAAGATTCTTGTGGTAGGAATGGAATATCTTGGTCTCAACACATGAGTAGGTGGTTCTCTCTCAGAAAATGAATGCCGAAAGTGTAGGCACGTTCTGATGGCTCTCTCCATGAATGAAGGAAGGGTGGAGGGGTATATATAGCCTCCACACAAAATCTAGTTGTTACAAACAATTTACCAAACTCAGTGAGACCGAATCGAGAAACTCGGTCGGACCGATATGGTTCAAAATGTGAACGTTAGAGTTTCGGTGGGACCGACATGTCAACTCAGTGGGACCGATGTGCTAGGGTTAGGGTAAAACCTCAACTCGGTTTGACCGATACACAAACTCGGTGAGACCGATTTTGGTAATGAGCAAAACAGATAGTTGGTCAAGCAAAATCGGTGGGACCGATTGCATATATCGGTGAAACCGAAATAGTTGCAACAGGCAACAAAGAGTTTGCAAGCCCATCTCGGTGAGACCGAGATCCCATCGGTGAGACCGAACTGATTAGGGTTTCTGGCAGTGGTTATGTCAAGTGAACTCGGTGGCGCCGGATAGATCAAATTGGTGGGGCCGAGTTTGACTTTAGTTTTGGGACATATGTGGAAATGAGAAAGTGGTTGAGGGCTTTGGAGCATATCACTAAGCACTTTGAGCAAGTAAGCCATTAAGCAACACCTCATCCTCTTTTAATAGTATTGGCTTTTCCTATGGACTCAATGTAATCTTGGATCACTAAAATGAAAATTTAGAGTCTTGAGCTTTTGAGCTTTTGCCAATCTTCTGTCCTTAGTATCTTGAAGGGGTTCCACATCCTCTTGTCCATGCCACTCCACTGTTGAACTCATCTGAAATATACTAGATGAAACTATTAGTCCAACAAGAGATATGTTGACATTAATTACCAAAATCACCCAGGGAGCACTTGTGCTTTCAATCTCCCCCTTTTTGGTAATTGATGACAACATACATCAAAGCTTTAGATAAAGATATGAAGGATAGCAAGTAAAGCTTTGGAAAGACATGTAACATGCATAGGCTCCCCCTACATGTATGCAATCATGTAAATATGGAATATAGGAGCATGTGAATGCATAAGCATGACAGAGCAAGCAATGAGTTACATGTATCTTGGATATATGCATCAGAGCAAATGGTGTGAATAAGGAAATGTACCTTCATGTTCATGAGTCCTTCTTGCAAACAATATGTACATCAGCAAGAGATCATCATGCACGTGAGTGTGATGCATATACTTACCTTTTGGTCTTGAGCTGGCTTTGGAAGAGATGAACCTGAGTAAACAAGGTTAGATAACACAGAAACATCTACTAAACAGAGCAAGAACAGCAAACCACAAGAGTACCAAGATTGGGATGACATGTAGAGAGTGAATACTAAGTACTCTATTGGATATAGACATGTCCCCAAAGAGTAAAGATATGCAATGAATTCAAAGATTTCCTCCCTTAGATGTATTTCTCCCCCTGAATCTTATATGGGATACTGGGAGAAGGCAGGGAAAAGAAAATTAGAGCAAAACAGGAAAAACTCAGAACAAAACAATCATAACATACACATGTATACATGTCTTTTCCCCTCTTAAAGACATGTGACTTCTCTCCTCTTGAATGCCAAGCATCTGGGTTCTCTCTCTCCCTTTGATGTGATCACGCTTTGATGTGATCTCTCTCTCCCCCTTTGACATCAATTTCCAAGAAGGGATCTTCTGGTGTGTGAGTCGAATGGGTTTGGTCCTTGAGTCACATGACAAAGCAGCATGTAGAATGTGATGCAGGTAGAGGACAAGAATCATTGAGTGGAGCTGGAACAAATATGCAGGATGCAAATGGCAAAGTGTCTCCTCGGCATTGAAATCGGTAACACCGAGTTGGTTTCTTCAGTGGCACCGAGATGGTTCGGTTTAGCCGAAAGAAACAAGCCGGTGTAGCCGAGTTCAACACAGAGAAAGAACAATTGTCATCTCAGCTCACTAGGCAAATGAGATCCCACAAGGATTTGCAAGGAATTAACTGAAAGATTTGCAAGGAATTGGATGCAGGGAATGCAGAACATAACAGAGAAAAATAAAGAAATCTAGATGAAGTTTTTTTATTAAAGAAGGGGAACAAACATGCAAGAGACAAATGCAAGAACTCAGAAAAACACTAGAGAACTTCATCTAGAATTGGTCGGCGACAAAGTCACCTATGTTAGAGTATATTGACTGAGGAGTCAAGTGAGATCACTTGATCGTAGGTCATACTCATCGTTTAAGCTCAAAATGGGGTTACCATTTTTCGTTTAAGCATTTTGATGTATTCACATCTTGTTGAGCTGCTTTGACCCATGACTTGGGGTAAAGCTCCTCTAAGATGGAATAACATACCTTGGGTGGTGGTGTTGATCTTGATCATGTAGTTGAACTTGTGTGGCATGCTCACGGTTGATGTAGCTCATCAATGGTTGGGAGCACCACTTGTAGTTTGAGTTCATCTACCTACATGGGTTAGTTTTGCAAGGAAGGGCACTTGTGTATCCAAAATGACAATAATGAAATTTGATACCAAATGAAATTTGATATAAAGAAATTGTCAAAGGATATGTAGAGACTTGGTGATGTAGAGATTGCTCAAGATGTGAGTGAGTTGCAATCTCATAGATTTAGATTCATCAAAGTACCTACAAGGATTAGATAGCATGCAAGGGTGCAAATATATATCCAAGACATATGATCATCATCATAAGAGAAGTATCAAGGATTAGTCAAAGGCTCATGCCTTGCATGTATCCAAATGGAGTTTCTACTCCAAGTTTGAAGTATCAATGATGTTCAATTCACCTCTCAAACGGCAAAATACTTTCTCATCAAGCGGTTTGGTGAATATATCCGCCAATTGCTTATCGGTATGAACATGCTTAAGATAAATATCTCCTTTGGCAACATGATCTCGAATGAAATGATGACGAACTTCAATATGCTTAGTTCGAGAATGTTGCACGGGATTATGAGCAATCTTAATAGCACTTTCATTCTCACAAATTAATGGAACATGTTTCACATAGATCCCATAATCTTTAAGAGTTTGGGTCATCCAAAGTAATTGAGCACAACATGAACCGGCGGCAATGTATTCCGCTTCTGCGGTGGATAAGGATACCGAGTTTTGTTTCTTGGAGGACCAAGACACAAGAGATCTACCAAGAAATTGACAGGTACCCGAAGTGGACTTTCTATCAACCTTGTCACCGACATAGTCCGAATCGGAGTAGCCAACAAGATCAAAAGAAGACCTCTTAGGATACCAAATGCCAAAATTTGGTGTATGAATTAAGTATCTCACTATCCTTTTCACAGCCTTAAGATGACATTCTTTAGGGGCCGCTTGATATCGTGCACACATGCACACACTTAGCATAATATCGGGACGGGAGGCACATAGATATAACAATGAACCAATCATAGAGCGGTAAACCTTCTGGTCAACCGGCTCGCCATCCTTTATCAAGTCAACATGTCCACTAGTAGGCATGGGTGTATTCATACCTTTTCATTCTTGCATGTTGTACTTCTTGAATAAGTCCTTTGTGTACTTTGTTTGAGAAACAAAGGTACCCTCCTTAGTTTGCTTGATTTGCAAACCAAGAAAGAACTTGAGTTCGCTCATCATAGACTTCTCAAACTTCTCCGACATTAGCTTTCCAAACTTTTCACTAAAATGAGGGTTAGTTGAACCAAATATGATATCATCAACATAAATTTGGCACACAAATAATTCTCCATTAACCCTTTTAGTAAAAAGAGTAGAATCTATCTTTCCAATCTCAAAGCCTTTTTGAATAAGGAACTTGGTCAAGCATTTATACCACGCTCTAGGAGCTTGTTTAAGACCATAAAGAGCTTTGTGAAGTTTGTAAACATGGTCGGGTTTCTTAGGATTGACAAAACCGGGAGGTTGTTTAACATAAACTTCCTCCTCAATTTCACCATTTAGAAAAGCACTTTTAATGTCCATTTGGTACAAGGTAATATCATGGTGATTAGCATAGGCAAGTAAGATGCGGATGGACTCAAGTCTAGCAACGGGGGCATATGTCTCACCATAGTCCATACCTTCGACTTGAGTGTAGCCTTGGGCGACGAGACGTGCTTTGTTGCGAACGACTTGTCCATCTTCGTCTTGCTTGTTGTGAAACACCCATTTGGTACCAATGATGTTGTGGTTGTTGTCGGGCTTCTCGACCAATGTCCACACTTGGTTCCTCTCAAAGTTGTGTAGCTCTTCATGCATGGCATTTATCCAATCCAGATCTTCCAATGCTTCTTTAACCTTCATAGGTTCAATGCTAGGGATGAATGAATAATGTTCACAAAAATTAGCGAAACGAGTTTTAGAGCGAGTGATTCTCCCGGTTTGGATATCATTGAAGATTTGTTCGACGGGATGGTCTCGTGAGACTCTTGCTCTAACTCGTGAGAGCTTTTGCTTGGGTCTGGGTGGAACATCTTCTTTATCATCTTGTTCTTCCTCTTGGTCTTCTTCGTTGTTGACGTTGTCGTTCTCTTATCGAGGTGGAGAAGGAGGTTGATGAGGTTCATCTTGGTGTACTTCCTTGTTTTCTTCATCTTGGCGTGTCCCACTTGTGGATGCCTCCATGTCAACTCTTGGTTCACCTTGTCATGAGGTAGAAGCTTCCACTTGGACGGACAAGGTACTCCCCTTCACCTCCTGTCATGGAATCGTCACGGCAGATGTCCTCAAGCTAGGACTTCGTCGTGGAGCCATCGCCGCTAGGAAGCTTGAAGGGGTTAACGGGACAAGGAACACGAGGGTTTATACTGGTTCGGCCCCTTACGGTGAAGGTAAAAGCCTACTCCAGTTGAGGTGGTATTGATTAGGGTTTCGATGACCAGGGAGCTTAACTGCTATGCCTGGCTCTCGATGAGATCTTTCTTGTCCCTAAACCGCTGCCGGGTCGTCCCTTTATATAGGGAGGCTGACGCCCAGCAGCTCTCAGAGTGCCGGCCGGCTCATAAGAGTGTCCGGCTCGGACTCTCAACTATTCTTGCCTTACACTACAAGTTCTACCATAATAATGATTGTAACTACGGGCCTTAAGCCATATCCGGGTCTTAAGCCCATCTTTGGCCCACCGTCTTCAAGCTTGGCGCCAGGCTTCTGGCAATGACCATTATGAGTAACCCGGCCCCTCCTGGCGGGTGACTCTAAGGTCTATATCCTCAACACCTCCATTTGGATCTGCAGTAGGTTCATCCTGTTCTTCTGTGTTCTTTGCCGCCGCCCGCGAGTTCTTGGTAGTTTTCTTTTTTACTGCCTCTTTTTGATCTTAGGATAGTATAGAACCAGTGCGGCGGCTGTTTAGTACTCATTTCAAATGCAAGTAGACCTCTTTTTACTACATAAAGGCCTCGTTCGAGCTCAAGAACTCCCCTGCGTTTGTTTTTTAGGTCTAGAAATTTTCCTTTTGACCGACCATTTTGATCCAAATTATTTACTGCAATGTGTGAAACTTGTTTTCACCACACTTAGTTAAAAACTGCACTCATTGAGTCATGGCGGTTTACATTTCCGGTTTAAAGAAACCACGCGCCGTAGAACCTTCCGACTCAAAGGAGACCATGCGCCATAGAATTTTCCGGCTCATCTGTGATAAGGCCGTAGACAATCGAATTACTCTCAATACTTCGGGTGGCTTGAATAACCCGGTGCACTTAGATATATGTCATTAGTCCCCTTCATAAGCCGCCACTTTAACATTGAACTGTAAATTTCCTCTGGCTTATAATTAAACCGGACGTTTCCTTTTATCATAGGCTGCCGACTTTCACCATGCCTCCCAAAGCTCCTAAAGCCTCCATCACTTGCAATTGGATGAGGTCCAATGTCACCAACGAGACTTTAGCGGATTTTGTCAAGTCAGGTTACCTGCCCAAGAAGGACGTCATGTCCTACCGTGCCCCCGACCCATCAGAGGAGAGACCACAGCCAAGGGACGTGGAGGTGGTCATTTTTGCGGATCACATGAGCCGGGGCTTCGCACCGCCCGGCTCAAAGTTTTTTAGAGACGTGCTGAACTTCTTTGACCTGCGGCCACAAGATATAGGACCCAACTCGGTGTCCAACATATGCAATTTCCAAGTGTTCTGGGAGGTTTATCTTGGAGAAGAGCCCAGCCTGCTGCTCTTCAGAGAGCTCTTCTACCTGAACCGCCAGAATGAGTGCGCCAACGGGCCAAGTTTGGAACTCGGCGGAATCTCCATTCAGCGACGGAGAGACTGCCTCTTCCCTTACGCCGAGCCGCCGAGTCACCCAAAAGACTGGAACCAGACGTGGTTCTATTGCCAAGACACGTCGCCGGCTGACGAGAGCCCGCTACCCGGTTTTCGCCCTTCACGTCTGGAACCAACTCACCCTCTGTCTGACAAGTTGACTCAGGCGGAGCGCCAACCTCTGCTCCCTACCATAAACAAGATCAAGGCTCTCCTGGGCAATGGTCTCAACGGAATCGATCTGGTTCGGGTCTGGATCTCGTGGCAGGTGATCCCGTTGAGCCGCCGCCCCAGCTTAATGTGCGAATACACGGGCCGAAAGGATGACCCCCAGAGACACAGTCGCAACGATCTTCCTGAAGATGTTGCTGAGGACATGACCAAGGCTCTCTTGAATGAGAGCTTGGCAAACTGCGGGAGGACCGGGTTAGCCCCCTTCTGCAAGATCAACCCAGCCCCAACAGTAAGCCGCTGATTTGAACATTTTATCTCCGTCTGCAGATAACCTTCATCTGAATCTTTAAGAAAACATCATTGTATTTTTCAGGCTGATGACAAATTCTGGAAGGTCAAATATGACCATGAGGCGGCCAAGAAGGCCAGGAAGGCGAAGAAAGCCGCCAAGAAAGCCGCTCCCCGCAAGAAGGGAAGTAGGCCTACTGCTTCAGAGCTGATGCAATTAAGCGACAGCTCCGAGTCAGAGGTAACCCCTGAACCTGTAAGCTCTTGATATATCTGCTATTTATTTCTGTCCACCTTACCAATACTGTTCACCAACAGGATGACACCGGCGCAAGTAACCCGGTGGTTGAAGAGGTAATGTCACTTTCCTCCGACTCGGATCCCTTGCCATGGCTGAAAGTCCGAAGGGTAACCCGAAAAGTAAGCTTTTCACATCCTTTAGCTTATCAAGATCCTCAATTTATTTTGAAGCGACAGGTTCATGAAAGCCGGCGGCACACCCGGACCAACAAAGACACTGACCTCTCCTCCGGGTTACCTGACGCATCGAAGAAACGCCGGACCGAGGTGATCTCAAAGTTGTACCCTTTTCATCCTTTGGCAGGTGTTATACGTCAACCGCTCAACTCTTCTGACTCAAATTATCAGGAAACTTCCCCCTCTTCTGGCGACTCTATGCAGTCGAATCTGCCGGCTTTTAAGACCGTGCCCGGGTAATGATGATCACCTCATGTTGTATTTTGTCTTTACTTACACTTTTGTGCTTAACCTTTCTGTCTTTTCAGTGCCCAAGCAAAACTCAGCAAAAGGGCGAAGAAGAACAAGCCGGCCGATGAGCCGGACTTGCCTGAGCCGGAGGTAGCCGCTCAAGAACCGCCAGCTGCTTCTGCTCCTGAGCCCGCTGCTCCAACCAACAAGTCCATAGCAGAAGCTTCTGTTAACCCGGAGGCCTCCAGCTCGGCTCAACCAGCAGATGACCCGGATGTAGTAATCACCCGGACGGAATATGTTGAGCCAGGGAGACCTACTGCGCTGGCCAAGTGCTCCGCTAAGGAGGAGTTGTTAGGGCACCACCGGGCCAATCTGGACCTCACCGACTATGCCAATCTGAGCATCGGAGAGGTCATCTCCGGCTATATCAACCAAGTGCACAAGAGCCGGGACTTAGAGATCGCCATGGTGAACCAGATTCAGCAGAAGTCTGAGGTATCACTCTTCTGTCTTCTTACTTACTGCATAGTTACCTTTACCATGCTAGCCCCCAAGTCGACGACTTATGATTGAATATGTTTTCGACTTAAGTTCCGGCTTACTTCCATGAACCGGAAATTTGTAGATAGGAACGTTCGATACGCATTAGCCCCCAAGTGCCAAGTGTCTTTGCTTGGAAAACACTTGGGACTTTTAAATTTGCATAGTAACTACTCATGCTATAACCCGGAAATTATGCAGGCTGCTGGCAAGAAGTTTGAAGCTGACATCGCTGATCTCAAGACCCGTCTGAAGACGCAAGAGACGGAGACCCGGAAAGCAAACGCCAAATTTGTGTCCAGCATTGCTGCGCAAGAAAAGCTGAAGACAGACTTTGATGCTGAGCGGAGAGCCTGGGCCGAAGAGAAGGCCACTCTGGTGAGCCGGGCTGAACAGGCGGAGAAGGCTCATTCAGAGAAGACCGCCGAACTCTCCGGCTTAAAGCGCCAAGTGTCCCAGATAGTTGCTGCAATCTTCGGTAAGTCATCTCACCAGCTTTCATCAAGTTTAGAATCTGTATATCTCATAACTCATCCTTGTCGGCGGCTTATCTTATTCTGTTAAACAGGTCCCAGAAGCGCCAACCTCAACCAAAGCGTGGTAACCAAGCTGAAAGCCGTGTACACCCTGGTGGAGCAACTCTACACCGGGTCACAGCGTGCTCTGGCTGTGGTGGCCCTATCCAACGAGGTGCCGACTCACCTGGCTGAGGTTCTTCGCCGTCTTGCCGTTCTTCCTCAACGCATCCAAGAGCTGCGACGGGCCTCTGCAAGAGCCGGAGCCATAGCGGCTCTAAGCCGGGCTAAGGCGTTCCTTCCAGAGCTAGACCCGGCGGACATCGCTCTGGGCTACCCCAGTTTGAAGGAAGATGGCACCGCCTTCGACCAGAAGGACTTCGCAGCTTGCGTGAAGATCGTACGCCCGGTGGCCACTCTGATTGGCAGTGATACAGATCTGACTAAGTATCAGCCGGGTTA
Source organism: Triticum aestivum (assembly GCF_018294505.1). Taxonomy (NCBI): domain Eukaryota; kingdom Viridiplantae; phylum Streptophyta; class Magnoliopsida; order Poales; family Poaceae; genus Triticum; species Triticum aestivum. Next base: position 99,951,854 of record NC_057796.1, read on the forward strand.
CGATGCAGAGAATCAAAGGATCCCCACTCCGCGCTATGAGGCCCTCAGCTTAATCCCGCCGACTCGCAAGCACACCTTCGCCCCGGAGATTGACCCGGCGGGGTTAATTGACGAGGAAGCTCAATTCGAAGCTCTGAGCGGCATCGACTGGAAGTCGTCGACTTTCCAGACCTTGGGAACAGCCGGAGGAGAAGAGAGGGATGAGCCAGAGACTTCAACCCAACAAGCGTCGTAACTCTGTAGACGATTTATGTGAAACAATGCTTCACCCTTTTGGACTCAACGAGTCTTGTAATAGAATAGGGTCAACACTTTAACCGTGCCGTGCCATCGTGCACGTGTTGAATGCTGAATCCTTATGAAAGTTGCTTCCTTATATGTCTCCGGGTTACAGTTGATCAGTCATATGCCTTAAGCTGAAATAGTTGCCTTCGACTATCCTGCATAGAAGGATACATCACAAGTCTCTAGGCGGCTTACCGCACTGAGAATCATAGGTTTTAGATATATAACCCGGAATATGAATCAAAAAAGACCGGTCCTCAATTATGTCCTTAATACACCCGTAATAACACACTTAGCGGCCTGCAAGCATACTTCCGGTTTAGATAACCCGGGTAATAAGGTTGGTACCTCAATTCCGGTTTACCTGTCTCAATAACGCCCATTGTGTTCAACTAACACTGTAAATCAAAGTTAAGCCGGCAAAGTGAGACCCGGCCGTACACACTTTGAAATAATCAGAAGAAACTTGCTATAAAGCAGAAGAACTTAGGGGCTTCCAGTTCGAATACGACCAGAGACCCGGCCCAAAGGGGTTATGCTAGGATTCGAATACGATCATATAGCCCCCAGTGGGTGTGGCGATGCCTATCAAGAGGGTACCGACAACTATGTTCTCTTTGGTTCGAATACGACCCATGTTTGAACAGGAAGCCCCCAAATGACTAAGAATTGTTTAACGACGCTGATTCGAATACGATCCACGTCGGTTCCCAAAGAGGTTAAACTATGATTCAAATATGATCAAAGAAAACTCCCCAATGAGCTCGGCACATTGCCAATCAAATGGGTATCGACAGCTATGTTCTCTTTGGTTCAAATACGACCTATGTTTGAACAGGAAGCCCCCAAGTGACTTTATTGCCTACGGCTAGATTCGAATGCGATCATAAGCCGGATTCTCCTTCATGTTATCATGTAATCTTGCAATGAAAAAAACACGTGCACATTTGGAGGAGAAAAAAGGACAGAGGTCCTGCTTTATTGCTTATATACATGGCTTAGAGAAATATGTACAATATGAGAGCCGGTGGCTCAAGTGTAGTAAGGCCGAAGCTGAGCTATGTTCCACGGCCGACGGGTCTCTTCCTCCGACTTACGTGAATCTTTGTGCTCCCGAATGTCAATGAGGTAATATGACCCGTTGTGCAAATTCTTGCTGACCACAAAGGGCCCTTCCCAAGGCGGGGATAGCTTGTGCGCATCTGTTTGATCTTGGATGAGCCGGAGCACCAGATCGCCTTCCTGGAAGACCCGGGTTTTAACTCGGCGACTATGATAACGACGCAGGTCTTGTTGGTAAATCGCTGAGCGAGCTGCTGCCACATCACGCTGTTCGTCCAACAAGTCAAGAGCATCTTGGCGCGCCTGTTCATTGTCCGCCTCAACATAAGCCGCCACTCGAGGTGAGTCATGATGGATGTCACTGGGGAGGACTGCTTCTGCCCCATAAACCATGAAGAAAGGCGTGAAACCTGTAGACCTGTTAGGAGTAGTGTTGATGCTCCATAACACGGAGGGCAACTCCTCCACCCAACAACCTGGCGTCCGTTGCAAAGGGACCAAAAGCCGGGGCTTGATGCCCTTCAGAATCTCCTGATTAGCTCTCTCAGCTTGACCATTGGATTGAGGATGAGCCACTGAGGAAACATAAAGTCGGATATGCTCTCGTTGACAAAACTCTTCCATGGTGCCTTTGGATAGATTGGTGCCATTGTCAGTTATAATGCTGTGCGGAAAGCCAAAGCGAAAAATCACCTTTTTCATAAATTGAACCGCCGTGGCTGCATCACACTTGCTAACTGGTTCAGCTTCCACCCACTTTGTGAATTTGTCAACTGCCACCAAAAGGTGGGTCTTCTTATCCTTGGACCTTTTAAAAGGTCCAACCATATCAAGCCCCCAGACCGCAAAAGGGCCAAGTAATTGGGATCATCCTCAGCTCTTGAGCCGGCACATGAGCCCGTCGCGAGAACCTTTGGCAACCATCACATTTACTGACCAAGTCCTCCGCATCAGCGTGAGCCGTCACCCAATAAAAACCGTGACGAAAAGCCTTGGCCACAAGAGACTTTGAGCCGACGTGATGGCCACAATCCCCTTCGTGAATCTCACGCAAGATCTCTTGACCTTCCTCAGGGGAGACACAACGCTGGAACGCTCCCGTAACACTGCGGTGATGCAACACACCATTGATAACAATCATTGACTTAGACCGCCGGGTTATTTGTCTTGCCAAAGTTTCATCCTCAGGCAAATCTCCCCGGGTCATGTAAGCCAGATAGGGCATTGTCCAGTCCAGTATGATGTGGAGAACCGCCACCAGTCGTGCCTCCGGGTCAGGGACAGCCAAGTCTTCCTCTGTAGGCAACTTAACAGAAGGGTTATACAAAACATCCAGGAAAGTATTAGGCGGCACCGGCTTTCGCTGAGAGCCCAGTCGGCTTAAAGCATCAGCCGCCTCGTTCTTCCTGCGATCAATGTGCTCTACTTGGTAACCCTGAAAGTGCCCAGCAATGGCATCAACTTTGCGGCGATAAGCCGCCATGAGAGGGTCCTTGGAGTCCCACTTTCCTGACACTTGTTGAGCCACCAAGTCTGAGTCGCCGAAACACCTTACCCGGCTCAAGCTCATCTCCTTAGCCATCCGAAGACCGTGGAGCAAGGCCTCGTACTCAGCTGCGTTGTTGGTACAAGGAAACATCAATTGTAGCACATAATGGAACTTATCACCCTTAGGGGAAGCCAATACGACTCCAGCCCCCGAGCCCTCCAACTGCCTGGACCCATCAAAGTGAATAGTCCAATATGTGTTATCCGGCTTTTGCTCGGGCACTTGTGACTCTGTCCAATCATTGATGAAATCCACCAAGGCCTGAGATTTAACAGCAGTGCGTGGCACGTATTTGAGACCATGAGGTCCGAGCTCTATGGCCCACTTAGCTACTCTTCCTGTGGCCTCTCTGTTTTGAATGATATCACCAAGAGGAGCCGAACTAACCACAGTGATGGGATGACCCTGGAAATAATGCTTAAGCTTCCGGCTCGCCATGAACACACCATAAACAAGCTTCTGCCAATGTGGATACCGTTGTTTGGACTCGATGAGCACTTCGCTGACATAATAAACCAGCCGCTGAACCGGATGCTCCTTACCCTCTTCCTTGCGCTCCACCACCACAGCCACACTGACAGCTCGTGTGTTCGCCGCCACATATAGTAATAAGGGCTCCTTATCAACCGGAGCAGCAAGGACTGGGGGCTCTGCCAGCTGCTTCTTCAAATCCTCAAAGGCAGTATTAGCTGCATCATTCCAGACGAAGTTATCAGTTTTCTTCATCAACTGATATAATGGCATGGCCTTCTCACCCAAACGGCTTATAAACCGGCTTAAAGCAGCGATGCGACCCGCCAAGCGCTGAACATCATTTATACACGCCGGCTTAGCCAGGGAGGTGATGGCCTTGATCTTCTCCGGGTTAGCTTCAATGCCTCTGTCAGAAACCAAGAAACCCAAGAGTTTCCCTGCAGGAACACCAAAAACACACTTGGCCGGGTTAAGCATCATCTTGTAAACCCGGAGATTATCAAAGGTTTCCCTCAAATCATCTATCAGGGTTTCCTCCTTTATGGATTTAACCACAATATCGTCCACATAAGCATGAACATTGCGCCCAATCTGGTTATGAAGACAGTTCTGCACGCAACGCTGATAAGTCGCCTGTGCACACTTGAGTCCAAAGGGCATAGATACATAGCAGAAGGCTCGAAAGGGAGTGATGAACGTCGTCTTCTCCTGGTCCTTAACTGCCATTTTGATCTGATGATAACCGGAATAAGCATCCAAGAAACTTAAGCGCGCACAACCTGCCGTAGCATCAATAATTTGGTCAATACGGGGAAGGGCAAAAGGATCAGCCGGACACGCTTTGTTTAAGTCTGTGTAGTCCACACACATCCGCCAAGTGCTGTTCTTCTTGGGTACGAGGACCGGGTTAGCTAACCACTCTGGGTGAAAGACTTCAACAATAAACCCGGCCGCCAAGAGCCGGGCCACCTCTTCACCAATAGCTTTCCGCCTCTCCTCATTGAACCGCCGAAGGAACTGCCTGACCGGCTTAAATTTCGGATCAACATTGAGAGTGTGCTCAGCGAGTTCTCTAGGTACACCTGGCATGTCAGAAGGTTTCCATGCGAAGATGTCCCTATTCTCATGGATGAACTCGATGAGCGCGCTTTCCTATTTGGATCCAGATTGGCACTGATGCTAAACTGCTGAGATGAATCTCCTGGAACGAAATCAACAAGTTTAGTCTCATCAGCCGACTTAAATTTCATTGCCGGCTCATGCTTCGTAGTCGGCTTTTCCAGAGAGGTCATATCTGTTGGGTCAACGTTGTCTTTGTAATACTTTAACTCCTCTGTTGCACAAACAGATTCTGCATAAGCTGCATCGCCTTCCTCACACTCCAGGGCCACCTTCCGGCTTCCATGAACCGTAATGGTCCCATTATGACCCGGCATTTTGAGCTGTAAATACACGTAACACGGCCGTGCCATGAACTTGGCGTAAGCCGGCCGCCCAAATATGGCATGGTACGGACTTCTTATCTTGACCACCTCAAAGGTCAATTTTTCCACCCTGTAGTTGTGCTCATCTCCAAAGGCCACTTCCAACTCGATCTTGCCGACTGGATAAGCCGACTTACCAGGTACCACACCGTGGAAAATAGTGTTTGACTGACTGAGGTTCTTATCAATCAACCCCATACGACTGAACGTCTCATAATAGAGGATGTTGATGCTGCTGCCTCCATCCATGAGCACCTTAGTGAACCTATATCCTCCCACCTGAGGAGCCACCACCAAGGCCAAGTGACCCGGATTATCCACCCGGGGAGGGTGATCCTCCCTACTCCACACTATAGGCTGCTCAGACCACCGCAAGTAGCGTGGAACCGCCGGCTCAACAGCATTCACAACCCTCTTATGAAGCTTCTGATCTCGCTTACACAGACTGGTGGTAAACACATGATACTGTCCACCGCTAAGCTGCTTTGGATTGGTCTGATAACCCCCGTGCTGCTGTTGATGACCCTGGCCAGACTGCTGATTAAAGCCCCCTTAACCGTTCTCAGGATTAGAATTTGAGCCGCCGCCCTGGCCATGAAAACCGCCGGCGCCTGAGCCGCCGCCCGGGCCATTGTAATTTTTAAAGGCCTTCATGATTGCACAATCCTTCCATAGATGGGTAGCTGGCTTCTCTCTAGAGCCATGCCTTGGACAAGGCTCATTCAACAGCTGCTCCAGCATCGGGCCTGACCCGCCGGCTCGGGGAGGGGGCCTCCCCTTGCGTCGCTGGTTATTACCCTGTGAGCTGGCGTTGGCCACAAACTCTAGGCTGCCATCGGCCCTGCGCTTGCCACCTCCTTGATTCCCCGGGTTATGCTGAGGACCCTTGCCATTGCCATTCTTCTTTCCCTTCCCTGTCCTTTCATCATCTGAAGCGGGGTCCTTGGTACCATCAGAATCGGCGTACTTGACAAGAGCCGCCATCGGTGTACCCATATCATTGCAGTCGCGCTTAAGCCGTCCGAGTTTCATCTTCAGGGGCACGAAACGACAATTCTGCTCCAACATTACGACTGCAGAGCCGGCATCCATCTTATCTGATGAATGTATGATCTCCTTGACCCGGCGAACCCAATGTGTCATGGATTCACCCTCCTGCTGCTTACAGTTAGTCAAATCCACAATTGACATAGACTGCCTACAGGTATCCTTGAAGTTTTGGATGAACCGGGCTTTCAGCTCAGCCCAAGACCCAATGGAATTCGGTGGTAGCCCTTTCAACCAAGTGCGTGCAGTCCCATCTAACATCATGGTGAAGTACTTGGCCATTGCCGCCTCACTGACCTCCAGCAGTTCCATGGCCATCTCGTAACTCTCGATCCAGGCTGCGGGTTGTAAGTCAGCCGTGTAATTAGGCACCTTCCTAGGGCCTTTGAAGTCCTTGGGTAGACGTTCATTGCGGATAGCTGGTACTAAACAAGGGACACCCCCAGTCCTGGTAGGGATACCCACGTCGACAGACGTCGTCGGGTAAGCCGGGGGAGTCTGGTAAGCCGTCAACTGAGGCACCTGCTCCGCCTCTTGCCGCACTCTGTCTTGGTCTGCTGCGTGAAAGGCTCTGTTATGAGCCGAGCCATGGCCAGGGGGCGGGTCATGGCGTCGGACGTTACTTGAGCCGGTCGCTGAGACCATGTGTCTACTGTAACTCGGGCTCCGGCCTGGCCGAGGGGTCGAGTGGATCCTGTCCCGGCTGTAGGAGTATGCCTCTTGTTGCGCCAGTGCTGTCTGAAGGAGTTCCCTGACCCGGCAGGTTTCAACAGCCGTCGGAGAGTCGCCGTCAATTGGGAGAGCCGCCAGCCGTGCTGCCGCGGCGACCATGTTCTCCAGCGGGTTGGCATAATGACCCGGTGGTATTGGCATAATGACCCAGTGGTATTGGCATGTACTGAGGCGGGGCAGGGGGCACCTGGGGAGGCCCCATCACTTGTGGCTGGATAGGGGTCCCAGACCCGGGCACTATGACCCCTGGCGGGTTACTAGACCCTGCACCTGGCGTGTTGAAGAGGTTTCGTGGATCGTAAACCGGAGGGAGCCGAGATTGGGCCTTCTGATGCCTCCTTCTCATGACCTCATTGGACGCGTTCTGATCCATCGTGAGCCGGAAAGACTGCGCCTGGATCAATTGTGTTTGGGCGTCGAGAGCCGCCCTCTCCGCAGCCATCCTGATCCCTTCCGCTGCCAGGTCCTCCTTAGCTTTCACTAGATCTAACTTTAATTGCGCCACCTCCGCATCATGCTGAGCTTGATCCGCCGGGTCAACCGTGGCAGTTAACAGGGCCGTCATCTTGTCCGTGAGATCCATCAGCACCTGAGCCGGCGAGGGCACTGGGTTTCCCGCTCTAGCAGCAGGGTTCTGAACAGGCTGTGCACCGGCCATAAAGACTCCAACCTGACTTGGCGGCTCAAACGGGTCCGGAATACTATCACCATCGGAACAACCCATGAGCCTGCCATCTTGAAGTTGATACAACGAGTTGGACTCATCTGTGGACGACTCGCCATCAGAGCCGGCGGCCGTCTCATCACCAGATCCAGATTGATCCGAGAGCCCTCCATGGATACATCCCACAAAAGCATGCTTTAAGGTAGGCCGGGCCCGGGCGGGTCGTGCGCGCTGAGCCGTCTCGATGAGATCGGCGCAGAGATCCGGCTCAGGGCCCGGCTCACCAATCTTGCCAATGAAAACATGAATTCCGCCGAAGGGGACCCGGTACCCATACTCAATTGAGCCGGCGTCGGGGCCCCAGTTTGCATCGTCGATGTAGAGCTTGCCGCGACGACTCTTGGTCATCCGGCCCACAGCGTATCCCTTGAGCCCTTCGAAGCTACCCTTCAAGAACTCAAATCCACCGTGCGCTGGCCCCACGGTGGGCGCCAACTGTCGTGGAATCGTCACGGCAGATGTCCTCAAGCTAGGACTTAGTCGTGGAGCCATCGCCGCTAGGAAGCTTGAAGGGGTTAACGGGACAAGGAACACGAGGGTTTATACTGGTTCGGCCCCTTACGGTGAAGGTAAAAGCCTACGTCCAGTTGAGGTGGTATTGATTAGGGTTTCGATGACCAGGGAGCTTAACTGCTATGCCTGGCTCTCGATGAGATCTTTCTTGTCCCTAAACCGCTGCCGGGTCGTCCCTTTATATAGGGAGGCTGACGCCCAGCAGCTCTCAGAGTGCCGGCCGGCTCATAAGAGTGTCCGGCTCGGACTCTCAACTATTCTTGCCTTACACTACAAGTTCTACCATAATAATGATTGTAACTACGGGCCTTAAGCCATATCCGGGTCTTAAGCCCATCTTTGGCCCACCGTCTTCAAGCTTGGCGCCAGGCTTCTGGCAATGACCATTATGAGTAACCCGGCCCCTCCTGGCGGGTGACTCTAAGGTCTATATCCTCAACACCTCCGTTTGGACGAATCTTGCCAATAGACAAGTCTTGGATTGCTTCCAAAGGGTCTTTGTCTCCTACATGAATTGGCAATTGCTCTACTTGCGAGCCATTAGATTCATCAAACTTCACATCTACCGTCTCTTCAACATTTCAGGTGAAAATTTGTTGTAGACACGGTAAGTGTGAGAGTTTGAGCCATAACCAAGTAGGAAACCCTCATGAGATTTAGGAGCAAATTTAGAACGATGATGCTTATCAAGAATGTAGCACTTTGAGCCGAATACTCAAAAGTATCCAACTTGGGGTTTGTTACCGGTGAGAAGCTCGTATGCCGTCTTGCCGAGTAGCTTGTGAAGATATAGACGGTTTGTTGCATGACAAGCTGTCTCAACCGCTTCCGCCCAAAAGTGTTTTGGCACCTTGTACTCATCAAGCATCGTTCTCGCCATCTCAAAAAGAGTCCGGTTCTTCCTCTCAACAACTCCATTTTGTTGAGGCGTGTACGTAGCCGAGAACTCATGTGAAATCCCTTCTTCGTCAAGAAAGGTATCCACATTTGCGTTCTTGAACTCCGTTCCGTTGTTGCTGCGAACCTTCTTGGTCTTCACTTCAAATTGATTTTGGGCCTTCCTAGCAAAGTTCTTGAAGATATTTTGGACCTGTGATTTATCATCAAGAAAGAACACCCACGTAAATCTTGAAAAATCATCGACTATGACTAGACCAAATGAGTTTCCACCGAGACTTTTATAGGCATTTGTCACGCCCAAGATGCGACCCTATCCTAAAGGAACTCGAAGGTCCCACCAAGGATAGAAGCGCATCTTGAAGACGCTTTTGCAAGGTGGATATCGTTACATCAACATTACATAATAGATGGGTATACATACAAGGCATACAGATGCCGCAAGAATACATCAATACATCATACACAAGATCAACATCCGACTACGGATGAAACACAAACAGAAGCTCAAACGACATCCACCCTCCTAGCCCAGGCTGCCGACCTGAAACCTATCCCCTGATCGAAGAAGAAGCAGAAGAAGAACTCCAAACAAGTAACATCGCTCTCGCGTCATGGTCATCGCAAAAACCTGTACCTGCAACTGGTGTTGTAGTAATCTATGAGCCACGAGGACTCAGCAATCCCATTACCATGGGTATCAAGACTAGCAAAGCTTAAAGGGGTATGGAAAGGATAAGTGGTGGGGTTGCAGCAGCGTCTAAGCATGTATGGTGGCTAACTTACGCAAAAGAGAGCGAGAAGAGAAACAAAGGAACGGTCATCAACTAGTAATGATCAAGAAGTGATCCTGAACTCCTACTTACGTCAAACATAACCCAGAAACCGTGTTCACTTCCCGGACTCCGTCGAGAAGAGACCATCACGGCTACACACACGGTTGATGCGTTTTAATTAAGGTCAAGTGTCAAGTTCTCTACAACCGGATATCAACAAATTCCCATCTGCCACATAACCACGGGCACGACTTTCGAAAGATAATACCCTGCAGGGGTGTCCCAACTTAGCCCATTATAAGCTCTCACGGTCAACGAAGGATATTCCTTCTCCCGGGAAGACCCGATCAGTCTCGGAATCCCGGTTACAAGACTTTTCGACAATGGTAAAACAAGACCAGCAAAGCCGCCCGATGTGTCGACAATCCCGATAGGAGTCGCACGTATCTCGTTCTCAGGACACACCGGATGAGCAAGACGTCGGGTTGGCATAGACCCCGGTTGCCCAGGGGGCGCCGGACATCGCTCGGTTTGGACTAGCACTTAGACAAGCACTGGCCCGGGGGGGTAAAATAAAGATGACCCTCGGGATGCGCGACTCCCAAGGGAAAAAGGCTAGGTGAGGCAAATGTAAAACCAAGGTTGGGCCTTGCTGGAAGAGTTTTATTCAAAGCGAACTGTCAAGGGGGTCCCATAAATCACCCAACCGCGTTAGGAACGCAAAATCAAGGAACATAACACCGGTATGACGGAAACTAGGGCGGAAAGAGTGGAACAAAACACCAGGCATAAGGCCGAGCCTTCCACCCTTTACCAAGTATATAGATGCATTAATAAAATAAGAGATATTGTGATATCCCAACATAAACATAATCCAACATGGAGCAATCTTCATCTTCACCTGCAACTAGCAACGCTATAACAGGGGCTGAGCAACGCGGTAACATAGCAAAACAACGGTTTGCTAGGAAGGGTGACAAAGGTTAGAGGTTCATGGCAATTTGGGAGGTTTGAAGAGCAAGTGAATACGTAGCGCAGCAAAGCGATAGAACGAAGCAACTAGCATAGCAATGATAGTAATGAGATCCAAGGTGACGGTCATCTTGCCTGAAATCCCGCTAGGAAGAAGAACGAGTCCATGAAGAAGATGAAGCCACGAAGACGAACGAATCCTCACGATCGCAACGACACGGGAACTATCGAGAAGAAGCACACAACAAGGTAAACACACCACACATGAACAAGGCATGATGCTCAACCAAGTATGATGCATGACAAGGCTATATGAAGCTACTCATGACGAGAGATGATGCATACAAGAACAACACATCAAGGCAAGTTTAAATGAGGCCGGAAACAACATATAACAATTCCGGTAAGTCCTCATATGCAAATTTCGAAATTGGTCCAGAACTGAACAAGCAATAAGTTGAAGTTGTTAAACAGCAAGTTAAAGAGCACCATGATGATCTACACGAAATTCTAGTCAAGTTACATATAAAGTTTATTAGATTCGGAGCTACGGCCTAGAAGATATGAGCAAAACGAGTTAAACATGGCATTGATGCAAAATGCATACAAACATCAAGCAAACACCTCAAAACAAGGATGCAACATGATAATATGAGACCACATGCAAAACTAAGCAAGTTTCATATAGAGCATGCTCAAAACGGAGCTACGGTGCAACACATACACTCCAAACAAGTCATAGCAACAATCTGTCCAAAACAGCAACTAGGCATATAGAAATCATAAAAACAATATGCTACAGCAACTCAACATGAAAACAAAAGGCATGGACATGATGTACAGGTAAAGCAAAACAAAACATGAACACTGAGCTATCTCCAGAAATCACTAGAACATGCTCAAAAGGACATGGCAAGATTGCAAATAATAACAGGTTCACAGACTTGGCAGAATTACTGGACATGGCAGAAATAACATCAGGTTGCAACGTTTAGAGCTATCAAGCAACATGCTACAGGAACAGATCATAGCAAACAAAGGCATGGCATAAATCTACTCAAAGCATATAACAAATGTCCCTTAATGACGATAAGCCAAAAAGGACCAGAAGATATGATGGCAACCAGGTAAACATAGCAAGTTTCGTTAACAGGTTTCAGACTTGGCAGAAAACAGAGCATGGCAGAAACAGACATCATGAGGGCATCTTTGTGAGCTTGATGCACTCATCACAAAGTGTTGAGGATATAACCATTAGAGTCACCCGCCCAGGAGGGGCCGGGTTACGTCATAATGATCATCACGTGAAGCCCAGTACCAAGCTTGAGGATGGCGGATCAATAATGGGCTTAAGACCCGGAGGCGGCTTAAGGCCCGTAGTGATAACCCGCCATTATGGCAAGACTTGTAATGTAAGGCAAGAATAGTTAAGAGTCCAAGCCGGATACTGTTATAAGCCGGCCGGGACTCTGAGAACCGCGGGGCGTCAACCTCTCTATATAAAGGGACGACCCGGCGGCGGTTCAGATCGAGAGACAACAGATCGAAAGCCGGGCATAGCGATTAAGCTCCCTGGTCATCGAAATCCTAAGTAATACCACCTCAACTGGACGTAGGCCTATACCTTCACCGTAAGGGGCCGAACCAGTATAACCCTCGTGTTCCTTGTCCCGTTTAACCCCTTTAAGATTCCTAGCGGCGATGGCTCCACGACTAAGTCCTTGCACGAGGACATCTGCTGTGACAATTCCACGACAGTTGGTGCCCACCGTGGGGCTGACACACGGTGGATTTGAGTTCTTGAAGGGCAGCTTCAAAGGGCTCAAGGGATACGCTGTGGGCCGGATGACCAAGAGTCGTCGCGGCAAGCTCTACATCGACGATACAAACTGGGGCCCCGACGCCGGCTCAATTGAGTACGGATACCGGGTCCCCTTCGGCGGAATCCATGTCTTTATTGGCAAGATTGGTGAGCCGGGCCCTGAGCCGGACCTCTGCACCGATCTCATCGAGACGGCTCAACGTGCACGACCCGCCCGGACTTTGCCTGCCTTGAAGCGTGTTTTCATGGGATGCGTCCATGGAGAGCTCTCTGAAGGATCTGGATCTGGTGATGAGACGGCCACTCGCTCTGACGGCGAGTCATCCACAGAGGAGACCGATTCGTTATACCAGCTTCAAGATGGCAGGCTCAGGGGTTGTTCCGATGGCGACAGTATTCTGGACCCCTTTGAGCCGCCGAGCCGGGTTGGAATCTTCATGGCTGGCGCACAACCTGTTCAAAACCCCACCGCCGGGGCAGGAAGCCCTATGCCCTCACCGGCTCAGGTGCTGATGGATCTCACAGACAAGATGACGACCCTGTTAACCGCTACGGTCGCCCCAGCGGATCAAGCTCAGCATGACGTGGAGGTGGCACAGTTAAAGCTGGATCTAGCAAATGCCAAGGAGGATCTGGCGGCGGAAGGGATCAGGATGGCTGCGGAGAGGGCGGCTCTCGATGCCCAGACTCAGCTGATTCAGGCACAGTCTTTCCGGCTCACGATGGATCAGAACGCGTCCAATGAGGTCATGAGAAGGAGGCATCAAAAGGCCCAATCTCGACTCCCTCCGGTTTACGATCCTCGAAACCTCTTCAACACGCCTGGTGCAGGGCCCAGTAACCCGCCAGAGGTCACGACGCCCGGGGCTGGAACGTCAATTCAGCCCCAAGTGATGGGGCCTCCCCGGGTGAACGCTGCCCCGCCTCAGTATGTGCCAATACCACCGGGTCATTATGCCAACCTGTTGGAAAACATGGTCGCCGCGGCAGCGCGACTGGCGGCTCTCCCAATCGATGGTGACTCTCCAACGGCGGTTGAAACCCGTCGGGTCAGAGAACTCCTTCAGACGGCTCTGGCGCAGCAGGAGGCATATTCTTATAGCCGGGACAGGATTCATTCAACCCCTCATCCAGGCCGGAGCCCGAGTTATAGCAGACACATGGTCTCAGCGACCGGCTCAAGCAACGTCCGACGCCATGACTTGCCTCCTGGCCACGGCTCGGCTCATAATGGAGCCTTTCACGCGGTAGATCAAGACAGAGCACGGCAAGAGGCGGAGCAGGCGCCTCAGTTGACGGCTTACCAGCCACCCCCGGCTTATCCGACGTTTTCTATTGATGCGGGTATAACTACGAGGACTGGAGGTGTCCCTTGTCTAGTGCCGGCTCTTCGCAATGAACGTCTGCCTAAGGATTTCAAAGGGCCTAGGAAGGTGCCTAATTACACGGCTGATTTACAACCCGGAGCCTGGATCAAGAGTTACGAGATGGCCATGGAGTTGCTGGAGGTCAGTGAAGCGGCAATGGCCAAGTACTTCACCATGATGTTAGATGGGACTGCCCGCACTTGGTTGAAGGGACTGCCACCGAACTCTATCGGGTCTTGGGCTGAACTAAAAGCTCGGTTCATCCAAAACTTCAAAGATACCTGTAGGCAATCTATGTCAATTGTGGATTTGACTAACTGTAAGCAGCAGGAGGGTGAATCTACAACCCATTGGGTTCGCCGGGTCAAAGAGATAATACATTCATCTGATAAGATGGATGCCGGCTCTGCAGTCTTAATGTTAGAGCAGAATTGTCGCTTTGCTCCCCTGAAGATGAAGCTCGGGCGGCTCAAGCGCGACTGCAACGATATGGGTACGCTGATGGCGGCTCTGGTTAAGTACGCCGACTCTGATAGTACCAAGGATCCCGCGTCGGATGATGAAAGGACAGGGAAGGGAAAACGGAATGGCAATGGCAAGGGCCCCCAGCATAACTCGGCGAACCAGGGGGGTAACAAGCGTAAGGCTGATGGCAGTATGGAGTTTGTGGCCAACGCCAGTTCACAGGGTAACAACCACCGGCGCAAGGGGAGACCGCCTCCCCGCGCTGGCGGGTCAGGCCCGACGCTTGAGCAGTTGTTGAATGAGCCTTGTCCAAGGCATGGCTCTAGGGAAAAGCCGGCCACTCATCTGTGGAAGGACTGCGCAATCATGAAGGCCTTTAAAAATTCCAATGCTTTCAATGGCAATAATGGCCCGGGCGGCGCTCAGGCACCGGCGGCTTTCATGGCCCGGGCGGCGGCTCAAATTCCAATTCTCAGAATGTTCAAGGGGGCTTTAATCAGCAGTCCGGCCAGGGTCATCAGCAGCAGCAGTAGGGGGATACCAGACCAATCCAAAGCAGCTCAATGGTGGACAGTATCATGTGTTTACCACCAGTCTGTGCAAGCGAGATCAGAAGCTGCATAAAAGGGTTGTGAATGCTGTTGAGCCGGCGGTTCCACGCTATTTAAGATGGTCTGAGCAGCCTATTGTGTGGAGTAGGGAAGATCACCCTCCCCGGGTTGATAATCCGGGTCACCTGGCTCTGGTGGTGGCTCCTCAGGTGGGGGGATATAAATTCACTAAAGTTCTCATGGACGGAGGCAGCAGCGTCAACATCCTCTATTATGAGACCTTCTGTCGTATGGGGTTGATTGATAAGAACCTCAGCCAGTCCAATACTATTTTCCATGGTGTGGTGCCTGGTAAGTCGGCATATCCAGTTGGTAAGATCGAGCTGGAAGTGGCTTTTGGAGATGAGTACAACTACAGGGCGGAAAAATTAACCTTTGAGGTGGTTAAGATAAGAAGTCCGTATCATGCTTTATTTGGGCGGCCGGCTTACGCCAAGTTCATGGCACGGCCGTGTTACGTGTATTTGCAGCTCAAGATGCCGGGTCACAATGGGACCATTACGGTTCATGGCAGCCGAAAGATAGCCTTGGAGTGTGAGGAAGGTGACGCGGCTTATGCAGAATCTGTTTGTGCAACAGAGGAGTTGAAGTTTTATAAGGACAATGTTGACCCGGCAGATATGACGTCTTTGAAAAAGCTGACCACGGAACATGAGCCGGCAATGAAATTTAAGTCAGCTGATGAGACTAAACTTGTTGACTTTGTTCCAGGTGACTCATCTCAGCAGTTCAGCATCAGTGCCAATCTGGATCCGAAATAGGAAGGCGCGCTCATCGAGTTCATCCGTGAGAACAGGGACATTTTTGCATGGAAACCTTCTGACATGCCAGGTGTACCTAGGGAACTCGCTGAGTGCACTCTCAATATTGATCTGAAATTTAAGCCGGTCAGGCAATTCCTTCGGCGGTTTAATGAGGAGAGGCGGAAGGCCATTGGTGAGGAGGTGGCCCAGCTCTTGGCGGCCGGGTTTATTGTTGAAGTTTTTCATCCAGAATGGTTAGCTAACCCGGTACTCGTGCTCAAGAAGAACGGCACCTGGCGGATGTGTGTGGACTACACGGACTTAAACAAGGCTTGTCTGGCTGATCCTTTTGCTCTCCCCCGTATTGATCAAATCATTGATGCTACGGCGGGTTGTGAGCGCTTAAGTTTTTTGGATGCTTATTCTGGATACCATCAGATTAAAATGGCAGTTAAGGACCAGGAGAAGACGGCGTTCATCACTCCCTTTGGAGCCTTCTGTTATGTGTCTATGCCTTTTGGACTCAAGAGTGCACAGGCGACTTATCAGCGTTGTGTGCAGAATTGTCTTCATAACCAGATTGGGCGCAATGTTCATGCCTATGTGGATGATATCGTGGTTAAGTCCAGGGAGAAGGAGACCCTGGTAGATGATCTTAGAGAAACCTTTGATAATCTCCAGGTTTACAAGATGATGCTTAACCCGGCCAAGTGCGTTTTTGGTGTTCCCGCAGGCAAGCTCTTGGGTTTCTTGGTTTCTCACAGAGGCATTGAAGCTAACCCGAAAAAGATCAAGGCAATCACCTCTCTGGCTAAGCCGGCATGCATAAACGACGTCCAGCGTCTGGCGGGCCGCATCGCTGCTTTGAGCCGGTTTATCAGCCATTTGGGTGAAAAGGCCATGCCACTGTACCAGTTGATGAAGAAGACAGATGACTTTGTCTGGAATGATGCTGCTAATGCTGCTTTTGAGGATTTGAAGAGACAGCTGGCTGAGCCCCCAGTTCTTGCTGCTCCTATTGACAAGGAGCCCTTATTGCTGTATGTAGCCGCTAACACACGAGCCGTCAGTGTGGCTGTGGTGGTGGAGCGCAAGGAAGAGGGTAAGGAGTATCCGGTTCAGCGGCCGGTTTACTATGTCAGTGAAGTGCTCATTGAGTCCAAACAACGGTATCCGCATTGGCAGAAGCTTGTGTACGGGGTATTCATGGCAAGCCGAAGCTTAAGCATTATTTCCAGGGTCACCCTATCACAATGGTTAGTTCTGCTCCCCTAGGAGATATCACCCAAAACAGAGAAGCCACAGGAAGAGTGGCTAAGTGGGCTATAGAGCTTGGGCCTCATGGTCTGAAATACGTGCCACGCACTGCTATCAAATCTCAAGAATTGGTGGATTTCATCAACGATTGGACAGAGCTGCAGGTGCCTGAAGAGAAACCGGATAATACATACTGGACTATTCACTTCGACGGGTCTAGGCAATTGGAGGGCTCGGGGGCTGGAGTTGTATTAACTTCCCCTCGGGGTGACAAGTTTTGCTATGTGCTACGGTTGATGTTTCCCTGTACTAACAACGCGTCTGAGTACGAGGCCTTGCTCCATGGTCTTCGGATGGCTAAGGAGATGAGCTTGAGCCGGGTAAGGTGCTTTGGCGACTCAGATTTAGTGGCTCAACAAGTGTCAGGCAAGTGGGATTCCAAGGACCCTCTCATGGCGGCTTATCGCCGTGAAGTTGATGCCATTGCTGGACACTTTCAGGGTTACCAAGTAGAGCACATTGATCGCAGGAAGAACGAGGCGGCTGATGCATTAAGCCGGCTGGGCTCTCAGCGAAAGCCGGTGCCGCCTAATACTTTCTTGGACATTTTGCATAACCCTTCTGTTAAGTTGCCTACAGAGGAAGACTTGGCTGTCCCTGACCCAGAGGCACAGTTAGTGGTGGCTCTCCACATTACCCCAGACTGGACAGTACCATACTTGGCTTACATGACCCGGGGAGAATTGCCTAAGGATGAAACTTTGGCCAGACAAATAACCCGGCGGTCTAAGTCAATGATAATTATCAATGGCGAGCTGCATTGTCGCAGTGTCACTAGAACTTTCCAGCGTTGTGTTTCCCCTGAGGAAGGTCAAGAAATTTTACGTGAGATTCACGAGGGGGATTGTGGCCATCATGCCGGCTCAAAATCCCTTGTGGCCAAGGCTTTTCGTCATGGTTTTTATTGGCTGACGGCTCATGCGGATGCGGAGGACTTGGTCAGTAAATGTGACGGTTGTCAGAGGTTCTCGCGACGGGCTCATGTGCCGGCTCAGGAGCTGAGGATGATTCCAATTACTTGGCCATTTGCGGTCTGTGGGGTTGATATGGTTGGGCCTTTTAAAAGATCCAAGGATAAGAAGACTCACCTCTTGGTGGCGGTCGACAAGTTCACAAAGTGGGTTGAAGCGGATCCAGTTAGTAAGTGTGATGCAGCCACAGCGGTTCAGTTCATGAAAAGGGTGATATTTCGCTTTGGTTTTCCGCATAGCATTATAACTGACAATGGTACCAATCTGTCTAAAGGCGCCATGGAGGAGTTTTGTCAACGAGAGCATATCCGACTTGATGTTTCATCTGTGGCTCACCCTCAATCCAATGGTCAAGCTGAGAGAGCTAATCAGGAGATTTTGAAGGGCATCAAGCCCCGGCTTTTGGTCCCTTTGCAACGGACACCGGGTTGTTGGGTGGAGGAGTTACCCTCCGTGTTATGGAGCATCAATACTACTCCTAACAGATCTACGGGTTACACACCTTTCTTCATGGTTTATGGAGCGGAAGCAGTCCTCCCTAGCGACATCCGTCATGACTCGCCTCGAGTGGCGGCCTATGTTGTGGCGGATAATGAGCGGGCGCGCCAAGATGCTCTTGACTTGTTGGACGAACAGCGTGATGTGGCAGCAGCTCGCTCGGCGATTTACCAACAAGACCTGCGCCGTTATCACAGCCGCTGGGTTAAGTCCCGGGTCTTCCAGGAAGGTGATCTGGTGCTCCGGCTCATCCAAGATCAAACAGATGTACACAAGTTATCCCCGCCTTGGGAAGGGCCCTTTGTGGTCAGCAAGAACTTGCACAACGGTTCATACTACCTTATCGATGTTCGGGAGCACAAAGATTCACGTAAGTCGGAGGAGGAGACCCGTCGGCCGTGGAACATAGCTCAGCTTCGGTCTTATTACACTTGAGCCACCGGCTTTCATAATGTACATATTTCTATAGTCATGTATATATTATGATAAATAATAAAGCAGGACCTCTGTCCTTTTCTCCTCCAAAGGTAAACGTGTTATTTCCATTACAACATTATATGGTCACTTGGAGGTGGATCCGGCTTACGATCGTATTCGAATATAGCCGTTAACAATATGATCATTTGGGGGCTTCCTGTTCAAACATAGGTCGTATTCGAACCAAAGAGAACATAGCTGTCGATACCCACTTGATTGGCAAATTGCCGAGCTCATTGGGGAGTTTTTCTTGATCATATTTGAATCATAGCTCAACCCCCTTTGGGAACCGACGTGGATCGTATTCGAATCAGCGTCGTTAAACAACTCTCAAGATCATTTGGGGGCTTCCTGTTCAAACATAGGTCGTATTCGAACCAAAGAGAACATAGCTGTCGGTACCCTCTTGATCGGCAACGCCAAAGCCACTGGGGGCTATATGATCGCATTCGAATATTAGCTTAACCCCTTTGGGACGGTTCTCTGGTCGTATTCGAACCGGAAGCCCCTAAGTTTTGATCTTCTGATTTGCAACAAGTTCTTCTGCTCATAGCAACAGTGTGCAAGGGCGGTTCTTACTCCGCCGGCTTAACTTTGATTAATAATGTTGATAGCACACAACACACATTATCGATGCTGGTGAACCGGCGTTGCGTCCTCAACCTCATTATTTGGGTTACATAAGCCGGAGGTGTACTTGCAAGGCTTGCAGGTAGGCTATTGTGGTTATCCTGAAGATATGATTGAGAGCCGGTCTTTTATGACCTTGGTTATGTTCCGGGTTAAGTGTAAGATATATGACTCTCCATGCGGTAAGCCGCCTAGAGACTTGTGATTTATTTTTCTATGCAGAACAATTAAAGACAGTTCTTCAAGCTTAAGGAAAATAAATGATCAAATATAACCCGGAGGAATATAAAGAGCAGCTTCAACGGAGTTAAGCACTCCATGCGTGCATGATGGCACGATAAAATTAAGTGTTTGTCCTACTCTATTACAAGACTCTCCGAGTCCAAAAGGTGAGGCATTGTTTTAAGGTGTAACCAGGAGCCGCCTAAGAAATCAAGGTGCTTGTTGGGTTGAAGCTCCCGGCTCATCCCTCTCCGCTCCTCCGGCTGATTCCATGACCTGGAAGGTTGATGATTTCCAGTCAATGTCGCTCAAAGCTTCAAATTGAGCCTCATCATCAATTAACCCGGCCGGGTCAACTTCTGGGGCGAAGGTATGCTTACGAGTCGGAGGGATCAGGCTGACTGCTTCATAGCGTGGAGTTGGGATCCTCTGATTCTCCGCGTCATAGCCCGGCTGATACTTGGTAAGATCTGTGTCATTCCCAATCAAGGTAGCCACCGGGCGCACGCTTTTCACACAGGCAGCGAAGTCTTTCTGGTCAAAAGGGGTCTCGTCTTCCTTCAGGCTGGGGTATCCAAGAGCGATGTCGGCCGGGTCTAGCTCCGGGAGAAATGCCTTGGCCCGGCTCAGAGCAGCTATAGCTCCGGCTCTTGCAGAAGCCCGTCTCAGTTCTTGGAAGCGCTGAGGAAGAACGGCAAGCCACCTGAGTACGTCTGCCAAGTGAGTGGGAACCTCATTGGACAGAGCCACAACGGCTAAGGCACGTTGTGACCCGGTATAGAGTTGCTCCACCAAGGTGTAAACAACCTTCAGCTTGGTCAGAACATTCTGATTAAGATTGGAGCTTCTGGGACCTGTATAAGCAAAGTCAGGTGAGCTGATGGCAATGGTGGGATTTATGAGACATGAATGATGTAAACTTGTTAAGAGCTTGCAGAATGACTTACCGAAGATTGCGGAGACCATCTGTGACACATGGCGTTTTAAGCCGGAGAGTTCGGTGGTTCTTTCAGTCAGAGCAGCCTCCGCTTGTTCGGCCCAGCTAAGCAAGGCAGCCTTCTCGTCGGCCCAAGTTTTTCTTTCTGTTTCAAATTTTTTCTTCAATTTTTCTTGTGCAGCAACACTGAACTCAAACTTGGCATTGGCCTTCCGGGTCTCAGTTTCCTGAGTCTTCAGGTGGTTCTTCAGCTCAGAGATTTCCGACTCAAATTTCTTGCAGGCAGCCTGTACAAATTCCGGGTTACGGTTTGAGTGGTTATCATGCAACATTAAAGTACCAAGCACTTTGCAAGCAAAGACACTTGGCACTTGGGGGCTAATGTATGCTGAAAGATTCTTTTTATAAGTGCCGGTTCATGAAGATAAGCCGGAAGTTAAGTCTACAACATATTCTATCATAAGTAATAGACTTGGGGGCTAGCATGGTAAGGATGACTATGGAGCAAGCAAGAGAGTTGTACCTCAGATTTTTGCTGTATCTGCTTCACCATGTCAATCTCCAAGTCCCGGCTGTTGTGCACTTGACTAATATAACCAGAAACAATGTCTCCAATGCTCAAGTTGGCATAGTCAGTGATATCCAGTCTGGCCCTGCGGCGCTCCAGCAGTTCTTCTTTAGCAGAGCATCTGGCCAGCACAGTGGGTCTTCCCGGCTCAACGTATTCGGTCAGGGTAATTACCACATCCGGGTCATCAGCCGGTTGAGCTGAGCTGGGGATCTCCGGGTTGTCAGAACTCTCCATGGCTTGTTTTTCAGTTGGAGCGGTGGCTTCTGGAGCTGATGCAAACGGCGGCTCAGAAGCAGAGGCGTTGGGTTCAGTCAAGACCGGGTCTTCGACCAGGTGACTTTTCTTTGCCCTCTTGCTGAGTTTTGCTTGTGCGCTGAAAGTCAAAAGGTTAGTGCAAAAACATGAGTAAGATAAAGCACAAAATAAGCCGGTTATCATTACCCGGGTGCAGTCTTGAAAGCCGGCAGGTTAGATTGCATGGAGTCACCAGAGGAAGGGGAAGTTTCCTGATAGTTTGAATCAGACGAATTGATTGGTTGACGAGTGACGCCCGCTAAAGGATGAAAAGGGTATAAGTTGGAGATAACCTCAGTCCGGCGCTTCCTTGATGCTTCAGGTAAGCCGGAGGAGAGGTCTGCATCCTTGTTGGTCCGGGTGTGTCTCCGGCTCTCGTCAATCTGTCGCTTCAAAAGAAATTGAGGATCTTGATAAGCTAAAGGATGTGAAAATCTTACTTTCCGGGTTACTCTTCGGACTTTCAGCCTTGGCAAGGGCTCCGGGTCGGAGGAAAGTATAGTTACCTCTTCAATCATCGGGTTACTCGCTCCGGTATCATCCTGCTGATAATCAGTGTCAATAAGGTGGTTAAAAACAGACGAAAAACAAAAGAAGAGTCTAAAGAATCAAGGGCTACCCCTGACTCGGATCTATCATCCAATTGAAGCAGCTCTGAGGTGCTAGGCTTACTCCCCTTCTTGCGGGGAGCAGATCTCCTGGCTGCTTTTTTAGCCTTCCTGGCTTTTTTAGCAGCCTCATGGTCATACCTGACCTTCCAGAACTTGTCATTAGCCTGAAAAAATGCAATGAAGGTTTCCTTGAAGTTAAAGCGAATTTTTTTAAAATGGAAAGTAAAGTTCTCAGATCGGTAGCTTACCGCCGGAGCCGGGTTAACTTGGCAGAAGGGGCTTAAGCCGGTCCTCCTGCAGTCTGCTAAGCTCTCGTTCAAGAGGGACTTGGTCATGTCATCAACGACGTCCTCAGGTAGGTCGTTGGGGCTGTGCCGCAGAGGATCATCCTTCCGGCCCGTGTAATCACACATTAAGCCGGGGCGGCGGCTCAAGGGAATCACCCGCCAAGCAATCCAGACCCGGACCAGATCAACGCCGTTAAGGCCATTTCCCAGAAGAGCCTTAATCTTGTTGATGGTGGGGATCAGTGGTTGACGCTCAGCTTGAGATAGTTTGTCTGGCAGGGGGTGATTTGGCTCCAGACGCAGGGCACGAAAGCCGGGCAGAGGGTTCTCATCAGCCGGAGAAGTATCTTGGCAGTAGAACCATGTCTGGTTCCAGTCCTTTGGGTGGCTTGGCGGCTCAGCATAAAGAAAGAGGCAATCTCTCCATTGTTGAATGGAGATTCCGCCAAGTTCCAAGCTAGGCCCGTTGGCGCATTCATTCTGGCGGTTCAAGTAAAATAACTCTCTAAAGAGTAGCAGGCTGGGTTCCTCTCCAAGGTATACCTCACAAAACACTTGAAAGTTACAAAATGTTCGACATGGAATTGGGTCCAATGTCTTGAGGTCACAGATTGAAAAAGTTCAAAACGTCTCTGAAGAATTTTGAGCCGGGAGGAGCAAAGCCCTGGCTCATGTGATCAGCAAATATCACAACTTCTCCGTCTCTTGGTTGAGGTCTTTCTTCGGACGGGTCAGGGGCACGATAGGACATGACCTCCTTTTTAGGCAGGTAACCCGTCTTCACGAAATCATCTAAAGTATCATCAGTAACATTGGATCTCATCCAGTTGCACGTAATGGGTGCCTTGGGAGCCTTGGGCGGCATTGTGAAAGACGAAAGCCTATGACAAAAGGAAATGTCCGGTTCAAATATAAGCCGGAGGAATATTACAGTTCAGTATTCAAGATGGCTGCTTATGAAGGGGCCTAATGATATATGGCTAATTGTGTCGGGTTATCTAGACCGCTGTGGGCATCATGAGTAATTGAAGTTGTTTAAAATTCTATCATAAATGAGCCGGAAATTTCAAGCGCATGGCCTCTTTTAAGCCGGAGATATGAGCCGCCATAGCTAACAGATGCAATTTTTGACTAAGTGTGGCACAAACAAGTTTCACAGATCGCAGTAATTATTTTGGATCAAACGATCGTCTAGAAAGGAAAAATTTCTAGACCTAGAAAGCTGATACAGAGAAGTTCATAAGCTCAGAACGAGGTCTTTTTGCGCCAAAGGGGATCTACTAGCATAAAAATGAGTGAGAAACTACTACCGTAGGGAGTCTATACCGTTTTTAGATCAAAGGGAACCTCGGTGGCGGAACTGTGAAGAACTTGAGATGAACAGCGAAGAACAGGGGAAGAACGACAGAACCTGTCGTGGAATTGTCACGGCAGATGTCCTCGAGCTAGGACTTAGTCGTGGAGCCATCGCAGCTAGGAAACTTGAAGGGGTTTAACGGGACAAGGAACACGAGGGTTATACTGGTTCGGCCCCTTACAGTGAAGGTAAAAGCCTACGTCCAGTTGAGGTGGTATTGATTAGGGTTTCGATGACCAGGGAGCTTAACTGCTATGCCTGGCTCTCGACGAGATCTTTCTTGCCCCTTAACCGCCGCCGGGTCGTCTCTTTTTATAGAGAGGTTGACACCCAGCAGCTATCAGAGTCCCGGCCGGCTCATAAGAGTGTCCGGCTCGGACTCTCAACTATTCTTGCCTTACACTACAAGTTCTACCATAATGGCGGTTGTAACTACGGGCCTTAAGCCATCTCCGGGTCTTAAGACCATCTTTGGCCCGTCGTCTTCAAGCTTGGCGCCGGGCTTCAGGCGATGACAATTATGAGTAACCCGGCCCCTCCGGGCGGGTGACTCTAAGGTTTATATCCTCAACATTAGGCCCCAGATTGATTTGAGCCGGCTCATGTCAATCTTCAATCCTTTCGATAGAAAATCTCCGGCTTACAATTGTGTGAAGGCCATAACCCGTCGTGATGTCATCTTCTGGATTCCGGGTAATCCGCCGTGACGTCATCTTGCATTAAGTCCATTTTTTACTCCACCATATCCTCAACGGATCTTATCTTTAACTGTCGTCCCGAAAATCGAGGCGTTTTTATGGCGAGATAACCACGCCGTGTCCTCCTCGTTTCTCGCGCCCACTTATGAACCTCGCCTTATAAATAGTCCGGCCCACCAGCCTCTGGTCACTCGTCGCCTCCGTCTTCTTCCTCCTATCGCCACTGCGTTGCCGCTCGAGCTCCACTGCCGCCGCCGCGGGTCTCCGAGTCTTCCCCGCCTCCGGCCGCTGCATCAACCTGACGTGACCAGAGAAACTGCGGCGACCTCCGCAACTGTCCAGCACCCGTAAGTCTTTGCTACCCCGTAGAACAGATCTGCATTAGGGTTCCTTCCTGTTCTTCCCGTGTTCATCGCCATTCATCACGAGCTCTCGGTAGATTTCATTTTTACCACCTTTCTTGATCTTTAGACTGTATAGAACTGTTGCGGTAGTTGTTTCACACCCGTTTCCAATGTACATAGATCCCTTCTCATTGCATAAAGGCTCCGTTCGAACCTATAAACTTCTTCTGCGTCTGTTTTAGGTCTAGAAACTTTTCCTTTTAGTTGACCATTTTGATCCAAAATATTCACTGCGATCTGTGAAACTTGTTTTCACCACACTTAGTAAAAAACTGCATCTGCTGAGCTATGGCGGCTTACATTTCCGGCTCAAAGAAGCCACGCGCCGTAAAACCTTCCGGCTCAAAAGAAGCCACGCGCCGTAAAATTTTCCGGCTCATTTATGATAAGCTGTAGACAATTGAATTACTCTCAATACCTCCAGCGGCTTAGATAACCCGATGCACTTAGCTATATGTCATTAGGCCCCTTCATAAGCCGCCACTTTAAACATTGAACTGTAAATTTCCTCCGGCTTATAATTAAACCGGACATTTCCTTTTATCATAGGCTTCCGACTTTCACCATGCCTCCCAAAGCTCCCAAAGCACCCATCACGTGCAACTGGATGAAGTCCAACGTCACTGATGAAACCTTAGCAGACTTTGTGAAAACGGGTTACCTGCCCAAGAAGGATGTCATGTCTTACCGTGCCCCTGACCCGTCAGAGGAAAGACCGCAACCAAGGGAGGGTGAGGTAGTGATTTTTGCTGATCACATGAGCCGGGGCTTTGCACCGCCCGGCTCAAAGTTCTTTAGAGATGTGCTGAATTTCTTTGATCTGCGGCCACAAGACATAGGACCCAATTCCGTGTCAAACATATGCAACTTCCAAGTATTCTGCGAAGTCTACCTTGGAGAGGAGCCCAGCCTTCTGCTCTTTAGAGAGCTATTCTATTTGAACCGCCAGAATGAGTGTGCCAACGGACCGAGCCTGGAACTTGGCGGAATCTCCATTCAACGCCGGAGAGACTGCCTTTTTCCTTACGCCGAGCCGCCAAGCCACCCAAAGGACTGGAACCAGACGTGGTTCTACTGCCAGGACACTTCGCCGGCTGACGAGAGCCCGCTGCCCGGCTTTCGTCCCTCGCATCTGGAACCAACTCACCCTCTGTCAAACAAGCTATCTCAGGCGGAGCGCCAACCTCTGATCCCCACCATCAACAAAATCAAGGCTCTCCTGGGAAATGGCCTCAATGGCATTGATCTGGTCCGGGTCTGGATCTCGTGGCGGGTGATCCCCTTGAGCCGCCGCCCCGGCTTAATGTGTGATTATACGGGCCGGAAAGATGACCCCCTGCGACACAGCCGCAACGATCTTCCTGAAGACGTTGCTGAAGACATGACCAAGGCCCTCTTGAATGAGAGCTTGGCAGACTGCGGGAGGACCGGCTTAAGCCCCTTCTGCAAGACCAACCCGGCTCCAGCGGTAAGCCGCTGACCTGAACATCTTATTTTCTCCTTTAGATAGTTTTCATCTGAACCTTAAGAAATCTTCATTGTATTTTTCAGGCTGATGATAAATTCTGGAAGGTCAAGTATGACCATGAGGCGGCCAAGAAGGCCAGGAAGGCTAAGAAAGCCGCCAGGAGAGCCGCTCCCCGCAAGAAGGGAAGCAGGCCTACTGCCTCAGAGCTGTTTCAACTAAGTGACAGCTCCGAGTCAGAGGTAACCCCTGAACCTGTAAGCCTTTGTTGTATTTCTTGTTTATTCCTGTCCACCTTATTGATACTGATCATCAGCAGGATGACACCGGATCAAGTAACCCGGTGACCGAAGAGGTAATGACACTTTCCTCCGACTCGGAGCCCTTGCCAAGGCTGAAAGTCCAAAGAGTAACCTGGAAAGTAAGATTTTCACATCCTTTAGCTTATCAAGATCCTCAATTTCTTTTGAAGCGACAGATTCATGAGAGCCGGCGGCACACCCGGACCAACAAGGATGCTAACCTCTCCTCCGGTTTACCTGAGGCGTCAAGGAAGCGCCGGACCGAGGTTATCTCCAACTTATATCCTTTTCATCCTTTGGCGGGTGTTATACGTCAACCGCTCAATTCTTCCGATTCAAATTATCAGGAAACTTCACCTTCCTCTGGTGACTCGATGCAATCGAACCTGCCGGCTTTCAAGACCGTACCCGGGTAATGACGATCATCTCTTATCGTGCTTATCTTTACTCATACTCTTGTACTAACCCTTTTGTTTTTTCAGTGCCCAAGCAAAGCTCAGTAAGAGAGCGAAGAAGAATAAGCCGGTCGACGAGCCGGTCTTGCCTGAACCGGAGGTTTCAGCCCAAGACCCGCCAGTCGCCTCTGCTCCTGAAGCCGCCACTCCAACCGACGAACCGGCCATGGAGACTTCCACCAACCCAGACATCTCCAGCCCGGCTCAGCCGGCCGATGACCCGGACGTGGTAATCACCCGGACGGAGTTTGTCGAGCCAGGGAGACCCACTGCACTGGCTAAGTGTTCTGCGAAGGAAGAGTTGCTAGAGCGCCGCCGGGCCAAGCTGGACATCACCAACTACGCCAGCCGGAGCATTGGAGAGATCATCTCCGGCTATGTCAATCAAGTGCACAGCAGTCGAGACTTGGAGATTGACATGGTGAAGCAGATACAACAGAAGTCTGAGGTACCACTCTACTACATAATCCTCTTTACCATACTCTAGCCCCCAAGTCTACTACTTATGATAGAATATGTTGTAGACTTAACTTCCGGCTTACTTCCATGAACCGGTAATTTGTAGAAGAGACTTTCGACATGCATTAGCCCCCAAGTGCCAAGTGTCTTTGCTTGAAAAGCGCTTGGGACTTTAAATTGCATAATTACTATTCATACTATAACCCGGAAATTGTGCATGCTGCTTGCAAGAAGTTTGAGGCTGATATCTCTGATCTGAAGAACCGCCTGAGGACGCAGGAAACTGAGACCCGGAAGGCCAACGCCAAATTTGAGTCCAGTATTGCTGCTCAAGAGAAGCTGAAGAAGAACTTTGAAGCTGAAAGGAAGACTTGGGCCGAAGAGAAGGCTACTCTGGTGAGCCGGGCCGAACAGGCGGAGAAGGCTCTGACGGAGAGAACTGCCGAACTCTCCGGCTTCAAGCGCCACGTGTCACAGATGGTCGCCGCAATCTTCGGTAATTCATTCCACCGGCTTTCCTTAAGTTTATAATCTTTATGTCTCATAACTCCCATCATTGCCAGCGGCTTATCTTACTCTGTTAAACAGGCCCCAGAAGCGCCAACCTCAATCAGAACGTGCTGACCAAGCTGAAGGCCGTGTACACCCTGGTGGAGCAACTCTACACCGGGTCACAGCGCGCGTTGGCCGTGGTGGCCCTATCCAATGAGGTTCCGACTCACCTGGCGGAAGTTCTTCGCCGGCTTGCCGTACTTCCTCAGCATGTCCAGGAACTGCGACGGGCCTCTGCAAGAGCCGAAGCCATAGCTGCTCTGAGCCGGGCCAAAGCTTTCCTTCCAGAGCTAGACCCGGCGGACATTGCACTTGGCTACCCCAGCTTGAAGGAAGACGGCACCCCTTTCGACCAAAAGGACTTTGCTGCCTGTGTGAAGATCGTGCGCCCGGTGGCCACCCTGATTGGAAATGACACTGATCTGACCAAGTACCAGCTGGGCTACGATGCAGAGAATCAGAGGATCCCCACTCCGTGTTATGAAGCCATCAGCTTAGTCCCGCCGACTCGTAAGCATACCTTTGCCCCGGAAATTGACCCGGCTGGGTTAATTGACGAGGAAGCTCAATTTGAAGCTTTGAGCGGCATTGACTGGAAATCGTTAACCTTCCAGGTCTTGGGAACAGCCGGAGGAGCGGAGAGGGATGAGCCGGAAGCTTCGACCCGGCAAGCATCTTGACTCTTTAGGCGGCTTGTTAAACAATGCTTCACCCTTTTGGACTCGGGGAGTCTTGTAATAGAATAGGACCAACATTTTAACTTTGTCGTGCCATCGTGCACGTGTTGAATACTCAATTCCATTGACGTTGCTTCCTTATATTCCTCCGGGTCATAATTGATCATTCATTTTCCTTAAGCTCAAATAGTTGTCTTTAACTATCCTGCATAGAAAAACAAACCACAAGCCTCTAGGCGGCTTACCGCACTGAGAATCATGGTCTCATACATATAACCCGGAATATGAATCTAAGTCACGAAAGACTGCTCCTCAATTATGTCCTTGATATAACCGTAATAACACACTTACAGGCCTTCAAGTACGCTTCCGGTTTATATAACCCGGACAATAAGGTTGGTACCTCAACGCCGGCTTACCAGTCTTGATAATGCTGATTGTGTGCTACTAGCACTGTGAATCAAAATTAAGCCGGCGGAACAAGAACCGCCGTGTACACTATTGATACCACCAGAAGAACTTGTTGTAAATCAGAAAATCAAAACTCAGGGGCTTCCGGTTCGAATACGACCAGAGACCCGTCCCAAAGGGGTTAAGCTAAGATTCGAATGCGATCATATAGCCCCCAGTGGGTTTGGCGATGC
This sequence comes from Triticum aestivum, assembly GCF_018294505.1. Lineage (NCBI taxonomy): Eukaryota > Viridiplantae > Streptophyta > Magnoliopsida > Poales > Poaceae > Triticum > Triticum aestivum. The sequence continues at coordinate 99,981,205 of NC_057796.1, forward strand.
CGATCAAGAGGGTACCGACAGCTATGTTCTCTTTGGTTCGAATACGACCCATGTTTGAACAGGAAGCCCCCAAATGACCTTAAGAGTTGTTTAACGACGCTAATTCGAATACGATCCACGTCGGTTCCCAAAGGGGGTTGAGCTATGATTCAAATATGATCAAAGGAAACTCCCCAATGAGCTCGGCACTTTGCCAATCAAATGGGTATCAACAGCTATGTTCTCTTTGGTTCGAATACGACCTATGTTTGAACAGGAAGCCCCCAAGTGATTATATTGCGCACAGCCAGATTCGAATACGATCATAAGCCGGATCCACCTCCAAGTTACCATGTGATCTTGTAATGGAAACAACACATTTACCTTTGGAGGAGAAAAAAGGACAGAGGTCCTGTTTTATTGCTTATCATAATATATACATGGCTTATAGAAATATGTAGATCACGAGAGCCGGCGGCTCAAGTGTAATAAGGCCGAAGCTGAGCTATGTTCCACGGCCAACGGGTCTCCTCCTCCGACTTACGTGAATCTTTGTGCTCCCGAATGTCAATGAGGTAATATGACCCGTTGTGCAAGTTCTTGCTGACCACAAAAGGTCCTTCCCAAGGCGGGGATAGCTTGTGCGCATCTGTTTGATCTTGGATGAGCCAGAGCACCAGATCACCTTCCTGGAACACCCGGGACTTAACCCGGCGACTGTGATAACGGCGCAGGTCTTGTTGGTAAATTGCTGATCGAGCTGCTGCCACCTCACGCTGTTCGTCCAACAAGTCAAGAGCATCTTGGCGCGCCTGTTCATTATCCGCCTCAACATAAGCCGCCACTTGAGGCGAGTCATGACGGATGTCACTGGGGAGGACTGCTTCCGCTCCATAAACCATGAAGAAAGGCGTGAAACCCATAGACCTGTTAGGAGTAGTATTGATGCTCCATAACACGGAGGGCAACTCCTCCACCCAACAACCCGACGTCCGTTGCAAAGGGGGCAAAAGCCGGGGCTTGATGCCTTTCAGAATCTCCTGATTAGCTCTCTCAGCTTGACCATTGGATTGAGGGTGAGCCTGTCGGGTGGTTGGTGCGACATATGCCAACGGATGGCTTATCATTGTGGGTGCCAATAAAACATCGCCGGTGCCTGGAAACGGGATGAGGCGAAGACATGCACGCCGGCGGATCTTACCCAGGTTCGGGGCTCTCTGAGGAGATAACACCCCTAGTCCTGCTCTGCGGGGTCTTCGCATGATCACTAGATCGGTAAAGGTAGCTACAATCGCTCCTAGAGCTGTTGGGTTCAAGGGAGAAGAAGAACAAGGCTAGCCCTCACTTCTCTCTATCTATGGTGAGTGTGCTGTGTTCAGAAGCTAACCCTTTGCATGGGTACTCCGGGGGGTTTATATAGGCCTACCCCCCGGGGGTACAATGGTAATCCGGCTGGGCACTGGTCCCAGCCGTCAGTGTCTACGCTCGCCGGCTTCTCCGCCGGCTGTTGGGTCCCACCGACTGGTGGGTCCCACCGGCTGCCGGCTTCTTGGTCGACAGGCCGGCCCCACCACCTAGGGTCTTGTCGGCGGCTGCTTACTGTAGCCTCGCCTCTGATGATGAGGGCTTCGTTGAGGTAAGCGTGGCTACAGTGGGCCGCCTCGGGGGCTCTCACTGTAGCCTTACCTCGTCTTGTCTTCTTAATGTGGCGCATGCTTCGAGGGAGGGGGTAGCCGGCTTCTGGGGGCCGGCTACGCCCTTGGCCGGCTGGGGGAGGCCGGACCGCCTTCATGCCTCTCTCTGGCTGAAGGGGCCTGCCGCCCGTGGGCCGTACGGGAGTCCGTCGTGGATGACGTTGAGGCCAGCATGGCTACAGTGCCGAGCCGAACGGGAGGCGGCCGTCCCGTACGGCTTCCTGTAGCCATGCCCCGTCTTGTCACCGTTATGTGGGTGTTGCTTGGGTGGTTGTGGTCTCGGCCGGCTTCTGGGAGTCGGCGCTCTTCGAGGCCGGCTTCCTCGAGTCGGCCACCCCGCGGTTGTCCTGGGGAGGGAGGTTGCTTGAGGCTGGGCCGCCTCCCGTGAGTCGGCTTCGAGGCTAGCCGGCCAGGGGAGGTGGTCCAATGCTCAGAGTGCTTGAAGGCCCAAAGGCCTGATAATTTTTCAGAAGAACCGAGGGTAGTCGGTTAGGCTACCCGTGGCCATTTACTCCGACAATAGTCCCCGAAGCTGGTTGGGCTTCGAGGTTGAGAAGCTCGATCAGCTTCCTATCTTGACAAGTCGGCAGCTGGGAGCCGGCTTTGGTTAGGCGCACCGCCTTGGTCGAAAACTCCGGAGTCGGAGGGCGGGAGCTCGCCAGTGCGTGCACCGGGCCGCGGGCCGACCACTGGCCGCCTGCGAACCACGTGGCCCCTCTTGGCCGGAAAGCCTGCCAGCCCACGCGCGCGACGGGACGTCGCCACAGGGCGGGGGCCCGCCACGTCCACGCCCGGGCCCAGGCGCGGATTGTCTGCATCCTGAAACCGCCCGCACGTCTCATTGCGGCAGTTTCGGCTCGCTTTTATGCGCAATAATCGCGAGGCGTGGGGGGAATGGGTGCAGTTAATCCCATGACTCCCCCCACGTTCGGCCTCCCCGGCCTCGCCTCGCGAAGCTATAAGTAGGGGGAGGTGGAGGGCGGCAGGCCCTCGCACGCTCCTCCTACTTCCACCATCTTCTTAGCTCGCCGTTTCTTGCAACAGCGCCTCGCCGCCGCGCTCTTCCACCACACGTTCCTCCGCCGCCGCGCTCGTTTTTGCCATGCCTCCCGCCACGGAGCAGTATGGCGGGGATTGGGACGGCTCCAACGTCCACGAGGATCACGTCGAGTTCCTCCGCAATACGCGGCGGCTACCCAGCACGGACAAGGTGGAGGTTCGTCTCACGCCGGTGAAGGAAATTACGCCGGAGCCGCGGGAGGGCGAGCGGGTGGTTTTCTGCTCGCACTTCTTGCGTGGCTTCAGCCTGCCAGTGAGCGCCTTCTTCCGCTCCTGGCTCGATTTCTACCAGCTCCAGCCGCACCACCTCACCCCAAACGCGGTGGTGCTGGTGCCTGCCTTCGTCACCCTGTGCGAGGGCTACCTTGGCGTCCTCCCCACCCTCGAGCTCTGGGGGGAGTTCTTCCAGTCCAAGCTGGGCACGCGCATGCAGGGCGTGCCGGCTCAGACTGGCGCCTTCATCGCGTCGCGGAGGTCGGTCGCCGACAACCCCTTCCCCGTCATCACGCTGATCCAATCGGTGAAGAAGTGGCAAAAATCATACTTCTACGTGCGGAACATCGCCCCACGGGGCGACTACATCAACCTGCCGGCTTACATAGCCGGCCCACCAGCGGGCAGGCGGCCCCAGTGGTCCTTCCGGGCCGTGACTCTGACGCCGGCCGGGTCCGCAGCCATCGCCCGAGTGCGAGTGTTGACCCAGTCGGAGGGCTTGACGGAGCCCGACCTGCTGGCTGCATTCGTCACGCGCCGCGTTCTTCCGCTCCAGAGCCGGCCTCATCTGATCTGTCAGATGAGCGGCCAGCTCGATCCAAGCCGAATGTGCACCAAGGAGATGCCGCGCGAGGAGGTCGCCTATATGGTGAACTACCTTGCGAACTGCAAATTCTCCGAAGAGTGGCAGTTCGGCAAGGAGCCATACAGCCGAGCCAATCCACCGCCCACGGTATGCTCTCCTTGTCTCTTCTTTTTCTTTTGGCTTTGTTGCCGAGTTCCTCTTGGCCGACTCTAACTTAGTCGGCTCGTTTTTCGACAGATCCCTCTTCTTCGGTCGGCCGGCGGGTCAGACGCGGAGCGTCGATTCGTCCTCGACCGGACCGAACACGATCTGGAGGACCCCGACTTGGGGGCGGCCGGCATGGACGACAACATCGAGCCGGGTGGTGGCCAAGCAGGCGGCTCCGGGCTCGGAGTCACCTTCGACGACTGGCCGGGCGACGATGAGGCCGAAGTCATCCCGCGCCGCCAGCCGGCGTCTGGACGCGGCGCGGGTTCTTCCGCTGCACCGCCTGCTCGGGGCGGAGGGCAAAAGCGTCGCGCCGCCCAGGGTTTGTTCGGCAGTTGGACGAAGAAACCCAGGGGCGGGCCGGCAGCAACCAGGCGGGAAGAGGCGGCCGCGAAGGCGGCTCGCTTCCGCAAGGCGGTGAAGCAGCCACAGACCGTGTCGGCGTAAGTTCGAATTTTCTGTATACCCTTTTTCTTTCTTTTCTTTGGTGGTTTCTGAACCCTTGTCTCTTTCTCCAAATGATCAGAGCTCCGTTGTCGCTTGAGCGGGCGGCTGCCGCCTCCGTCGTTGAGTCGCCGAGGGGCTCTGGGAGCACCACCCGCCACGTGGACCCCCGTGCCGACCTTCAGGAGGCGACAGAAAGGAACACGCGGGAGGCGCGGGAGGCGAAGGCACGGAAGGCGGCCGCCGCCCAGGCGGTACGGGAGGAGGAGGCGGCGAAGGCGCTCGCCGATGCCGCAGCCAGGGCCCAAGCAGAGGCTGCGGCTGCAGAAGCAGCGGGGGAGGTCTTGATGGTCACCCCTCTGCGCGTTGCGGCGCCGGGGTCCATGGAGCCCTCGCCAGAGGGAGCCAGCGGCGACCGGCCAGGGCTGGGGAGAGACGACGACGTCATCATCCTGGAGAGGGCGCCGGTGCCGACCCCGCCAACTTGGGCGGCTCAAGGCGGCCGGCCTGATCAGCCGCCTACACAGTCGGCGGGAGGCGAGCCGGCCGCGAGGACTGAGATGGCGGTCCGGATGCCGCCGAGCCGGCGCGCGGGGAAGGCTGCGTCGGAGCCACAGAAGACCGCGTTGGAGCCACAGCCGGCCGTGGGCTCCAGCTCGTCGGCCCAGGATGCGGAGGCGGCCAGCGCAACCTCAGGGTGGACGCCAGGCGGAGGGACGGCCGTGATGAACGTGGCTGCGCAGGACGTCCGGACCCGGCTCCAGGGCCAAGCTGCGGCGCTGAGGCAGTTCACCGACGAGTTCCTTGCGACGCGGGCGGCCATCCGGGTCAGTCTTCCCATCTTGCTTCTTCTTCTTGATCTTGATTTCTTCTTGATCTTGATTTCTTCCGTGGGGGCGCGTCAGCGCACCCACTGGGTGTAGTCCCCGAGTTCCGAGTCGGCTGCTGAGCAGGCGGCTTGGAACTTCTTGGTGGATTTGTCTTTGCTATTCTTGTTCTTACTCCGATCTTCTGTCTATCTTGCAGGACTACCACAATCTTCGTGCGGCCGCCTTCAACTCCCAGGCTCGGGAGCTGACCCAGAAGACCGCCGACCTTACTGAGAGCCGAGGTACGTGCTTAGTTCTTTATCTCATGTGGGGGCGCGTCAGCGCACCCACTGGGTGTAGTCCCCGAGATTCGGGCCGACTGCTGAGCAGTCGGGTCGGATCTTCCTTGACGACTTCCTCTTACTGTTCTTTCTTCTTCTGCCGTCTCTGCAGCGGCCAACGCCAGTCTGAGGGCACAGCTGGGGGAGTCCCAGACTGCCCTTCGTGCCAAGGACGCCGAGCTCGCCGCCTTGGTGCAGGAACGCGACCGCCTGGCCAAGAAGTTGGCCGACCAGGAGGAAGGCCACAAGGCGGCTCTGAAGGCGGTGCAGGATCGCGAAGCCGCCCTCCAGGCCGAGTACGAGACGGAGGCGGCTGGCTGGGCTGAAGCCAGGCAAACTTTGATCTCTGGCTACGGTCAGATCGAAGATCTGGTTGACGGTAAGCCGCCTACCTCTTCGTCCTTCCTTGCCATCTGCCACTTTTGGCTTGTTTTCTGATTTTGGTGTTCTTTTCTTCCTTTCTTCTTCTTCTTTCTTGCGCAGAATATTTCCCTGGCTATTCTACTGCCGCCAACCAGACCATCGAGGCCCGTCGCCAAGCGCGAAGGCAGGCTGGCTTTGAGATCTCGCCAACCGCCGGCCGTTCGCTGGAGGAGCAGCTCTTGGCGATCCAGGCCCGCATCCAGCCGGCTCACCGACTGCTCCGCCGTCTTCAGCGTGCCGGGGCGCAAGTCTTGGCCGCCCTCTGGCCCGGCCAAGTGGTTCCTCGCACCCCCAGTCGGACTGCCGACTGGCTGGAGGTGGCAGTCGGCCGCTTCGAAGCTTGGAAGGCCTCGGCGGCTCGCTCCGGTGCCAGGAGGGCGCTGGAGTTCGTCAAGGCCTGGTATCCCGGCCTGAGCCTGGATCAGCTGGCTACCTGGCGGCAGCAAGCCGACACGGAGCTGGAGCCGGCGCGGCCGGCCATCATCCGGCGGGCTTCGGCAATCGCCGACTACACCGACACCAGCGTCTTCGCCCCCGAGGTGGACGACAACGGTGTCGCCCAGCCGGAGGAGTGGTTCGGTCTGAACCCGGCGGACGGCGAAGACTCGGCGGAGGAGATCGACTCCAGCGACGAGGGTGAAGAAGAGGAGGAGGAGGGTGAAGACGCCGAGCCGGCTGGTGGAGCAGCCGGCCAGCCTCAGCCTGACCGCACCTCCAGCACCACGTCGCGCGCGAGTGCGTCGCCTGCCGTAGGTGGTGATCAAGCCGAGACCCGCTAGGCGGCCACTCCTTCAGCCGGCGAGGCCGCCTTCACCGACCAGCTCGGCCTCCGCACCGCGCCTTAGTCTGCCATCTTTTGTTTTCCTGTCTTGTTACTTTTGGAACAATGTTTGGTTAAGTCTGCACAATTCCACCCACTGGGTGTATTCGAACTTATGTCTGTTGCCAGCCTGTTGGGGGCTTTATGTGTATATATAACTTATGCATTTGGCCTTTCCTTGTACTTTGCTTTTTGTCCTTCTGTTGTTTCCTTTGCCGCCCTCCCTTGGTTGCCGCCTCCCCAGTCCAACAGTTGCTCTGCAATCTGTAGCTGGAGGAGTGCTTGGCCAATTGGGGGGGGAGTACTTTAGCTTTGCTGGACTAAAGCTAAGTGTTTAGGAAGCCGGCCAGCCGGCTGTTTTGACAGCCGGCAGGCTTGTTTGGAGGCCGTCTCTTTGCTATATAGGTTCGTTGCTCCTTAGTCATTTTTCGTGTGGGCATCCTTTCTGCCTTGCCTCTTGCTAGTCGGACAGTCGGTTCTTCGAGCTGCGACTTTCAACAAGAGAGGACTCGGGAGCCGGCACACTACTTTTCTGACTTCAGGTAGAACTTTCAATATAGCTCAAGGCGGCCAGTCCCCGGGCCGACTAGTCGAACCCGGTGCCAGACAAGAATTCAAATGTAATAATACATTCATGGATATGACACTTGTCATTCATAGATAAACAAAGGCAGTCCCCGAGTACTGTTCGGGGGGCCTGTTGGTTTGTACTTAATACAAAAGGGGTAGCATGATACATACTGCTTTCAACTGTAAAATCGTCTCAGGAGGTTTGCGTTCCATGGTCGCTCCGACTCCTTGCCGGAGTCGTCTCTCTTGCGTGCTCTTGGTTTTTGCGCGTCGATCAAGTAGTAGGAGTCGTTGCCGAGTGCCTTGCTGACGACGAAGGGGCCTTCCCAAGGGGCCGAGAGCTTGTGCTGGCCGGCTGTTCGCTGGATCAGCCGGAGCACAAGGTCGCCCTCTTGGAAGGATCTTGGCTTGACCTTGCGGTTGTAGTAGCGACGCAGCCCTTGCTGGTAGATGGCGGACCGGCTGAGTGCTAACAGCCGGCCTTCTTCCAGTAGGTCGACGCCGTCTTCTCTTGCTTCCTTGGCCTCCTCCTCCGTGTACATGGTGATCCGAGGCGAGTCGAACTCGATGTCTGTTGGGATGACAGCCTCGGCACCATACACGAGGAAAAATGGAGTGAAGCCGGTTGACTTGTTGGGTGTAGTGCGCAGGCTCCAGAGGACAGCCGGCAGCTCATCGAGCCAGCAGCCGGCCGATCGCTCCAGTGGTACAACCAGTCGGGGCTTGATGCCGGAGAGGATGAGTCCATTTGCTCGCTCGACCTGGCCGTTTGACTGCGGGTGGGCAACAGACGCTAAGTCCAGTCGGATGCCCTGCGTCGCGCAGAAACGTGCCAGTGCTCCTTTGGCGAAGTTCGTGCCGTTGTCGGTGATGATGCTGTGCGGCACGCCGTACCGAGTAGTGATGTCGGTGATGAATGTCACGGCAGTCGGCCCGTTCAGCTTCTTAATCGGCTTTGCTTCGATCCACTTTGTGAACTTGTCCACAGCGACCAGTAGATGTGTCAAGCCGCCGCGGGCTGTCTTGAAAGGGCCCACCATGTCCAGTCCCCAGACGGCAAAAGGCCAGGTGAGGGGAATGGTCTTGAGTGCAGAGCCGGCAGGTGTTGCTTGGAACTAAAAACTTGGCATCCTCTGCAGCTCTTGACTATTTCTTTAGCATCCTCCAAGGCAGTCGGCCAGAAGAAACCATGGCGGAAAGCCTTGGCCACGAGTGATCTTGAGGCTGCGTGGTGGCCGCATTCGCCTTGGTGGATGTCTTTGAGGATTGCCACTCCTTTTTCTGGCTCGACACAACGCTGGAAGACTCCAGTGACGCTGCGCTTCACAAGCTCTCTGTTGATTATTGTGTATGCTGCGGCTCGTCGTTGCACTAGTCTTGCTGAGATCTCATCAGCCGGCAGCTCTCTGCTGACTAGGAACTTGAGGATGGGCTGGGCCCATGACGGAGCTGTGACTTCTTCTTCTGTTAATGTGGCCACCATGACTCGGGTGGGTGGGTTGGGTGGCGTTGAATTGGAGTCGGCCACCGCTTCTTGTGTCGTTGCAGTCCCCGGGCCGACTGCTGCAGTCCCCGGGCCGGGTTCTGAAGTCCCCGGGCCGGGTGCGACTACGGCAGTCCCCGGGCCAGTTGTCGAAGTCCCCGTGCCGCCTGCGGGGTTTCTCCAGTCGGATCCGGCTGTATCTGGCGCAGGCGGTACGAAGATGGAATCCGACTCTGGAGACGGCTTGATGGACGGCTTGAGGAGGCGCTGGAGGGAGACGCCAGTCGGTATGGCTTGTCGGGTGGAGCCGATCCGTGCTAGGGCATCTGCTTGGTCGTTGTCGGCCCTTGGCACGTGAAGGAACTCGCACCCTTCGAAGTATCCGCTGATCTGCTGGACGAGGAATCGATAGCTCGCCATGTTCGCGTCCTTGGCGTCCCAGTCGCCAGACGATTGCTGGACCACCAAGTCTGAGTCGCCGTAGCACAGGATCCGGCGTATGCCGAGTTCTTTGGCTAGCCGGAGCCCATGTACGAGCGCCTCGTACTCGGCCACGTTGTTGGAGGCGGCGAAGTGGATCTGCAGCGTGTACTTGAGCTTGTCGCCTTTGGGAGAGGTGAGGACGATGCCGGCTCCCAAGCCGGTGCGCATCTTGGACCCGTCAAAGTGCATCCGCCAATGGGTAGAGTCGGGAGCCGGCGGTAGGTACTGGGTCTCGGCCCAGTCGACGAGGAAGTCGGCCAATGCTTGCGACTTTATGGCGGTGTGGGGTTGATAGAAGATTGTGTAGGGCGCCAATGCAATGGCCCATTTAGCCACCCGGCCGGATGCATCCCGGCTGCCTATGATCTCGGCGAGCGGGGCAGTGCACACGACCGTGATGGGGTGCTCTTGGAAGTAGGGCTTCAGTTTCTTGGCAGCGAAGTACACCCCATAGCACATCTTCTGGTAGTGCGGGTAGTTTTGCTTTGAGCTGGATAGCACTTCGCTGAGATAGTATACCGGCCTCTGGACTAGTTGGGCTCGGCCTTCCTCCGGGCGCTGGACCACGACAACAGTGCTGACGACTCGGCTAGTCGCGGCGATGTAGAGGAGCATGGGCTCCTTCTCAGTCGGCGCTGCCAGGACAGGCGGAGTGGTCAGCATTTTCTTCAACTCATGGAAGGCTTGGTCGGCTTGATCATTCCACTCGAAGTGAGTGGACTTCTTCATGAGTGGGTACAAGGGGAGAGCCTTCTCTCCTAGTCGGCTGATAAAACGATTCAGGGAGGCTAAGCAGCCAGTGAACTTCTGCACATCTCGCAGTTTGGTGGGAATCTCCATCCTCTCGATGGCCTTGATCTTGACGGGGTTGCATTCGATGCCGCGTTCGGAGACCAGGAAGCCTAGCAGCTGGCCGGCTGGCACTCCGAACACGCACTTCTCGGGGTTGAGCTTGATTTGGAATCGGCGCAAGTTGGCGAATGTTTCTTTCAGGTCTTCCAGCAAGGGTACCGCGCTTCTCTGTCTTCACCACAATGTCGTCTACATAGACGTGGGCATTTCTGCCGAGTTGTTTCAAGAGGCATTTCTGCATGCAACGCTGAAAAGTGGCACCGGCATTTCTCAAGCCGAATGTCATAGTCAGGTAGCAGAAAGCTCCAAAGGGTGTGATGAAGGCAGTCTTCAGGCGGTCAGCTGGGTCCAACTTGATCTGATGGTACCCTGAGTACGCATCCAAAAAACTTAACAGCTCGCATCCGGCTGTGGAGTCTATTACTTGGTCAATCCGTGGCAGAGCAAACGGATCCTTTGGGCAGGCCTTGTTCAGACTGGTGTAGTCTATACACATACGCCACTTGTTATTCTTCTTCAGAACCAGAACTGGGTTGGCAAGCCATTCTGGAAAGAACACTTCCATGATAAAGCCAGCGGCAAGGAGCCGGGCTATCTCTTCTCCCACGATTCTTCGCTTCTCTTCTGATAGTCGGCGGAGGGGTTGCTTGACCGGGCTTCGCATCAGCTCGGACATGTAGCTTGTGCTCGGCGAAATCCTTCGGGACACCCGGCATGTCCTTTGGGGACCATGCAAAGATGTCTCGATTCTCACGGAGGAAGTCGACGAGCTCGCCTTCCTATTTACTGTCCAAGTTCGCCCCAATGACAGCGAACCTCTCCGGGTTCTCCGGGTCCAGAGGTATCTTCTTCGTCTCTTTGGCAGGCTGGAAGGAGCCCTGCGCATCACAATCTTTGGGGTTGGGGGACAGGGCCGGCTGCTTGCCGGCCATGGCCACAACCCGTTCCAACATCTTCTTCTCTTCTGCCACCACGAGGGACTCGGCCAGCCGGCTACTGGCCATGGCGCACTCGATGGACTTCTTGTAGTCGCCGGCTACCGTGATGATCCCCTTCGAGCTCGGCATCTTCATCTTCAGGTAGGCGTAGTGGGGCACAGCCATGAACTTGGCCAGAGCAGGTCGGCCAAGCAGTGCATGATAGGGGCTCTCCAAATCCACTACCTCGAACCATATTGCTTCTCGGCGGAAATGATCTTTGTCTCCGAAGAGAACATCCATTTTGATCTTGCCGATTGGGGAGCAAGACAGGCCGGGGACGATACCATGGAAGACGGTGCGGCTCGGCATGAGCTGCTTCGCTTTGATGTTCAGCTTCTCCATGGTATCGCGGTACAGTATGTTGATACTGCTTCCGCCGTCTATCAGGACGCGGGAAAATCTGGGCAGCTCGCCTCTCCGTCGCGAGGGTGACGTCCAAGACCATCGCATAGGAGCCAGGAGATGGCATCACCTCTGGGTGGTCGGCCTGGCTCCAGCTGATTGGCTTTTCTGACCAGTGCATGAACTCGGGGGTGCTTGTGGCGACTGCATTCACTTCTTGATGCTGTCGGCATCGGCTGCGCTTGTCGTCGGCTTGACTAGTGAAGACGACGTAGGCGGCGTGTTCTTCGGGGAATTCGTCTTGGATGGCGCCGACTGCCGGTCGAGCCGCCGGCTGTTGAGGGGCTGTAGGCGGCGGGCCGGGAGGCGGATGCGGCAGCATCCCCTCGCCCTTGGTGATGCGGGTGAGCCAATGGCATTTCCGGGTTGTGTGGTTGGACGGCTTCGCGCCGTTGTGGAATTTGCAGGGGGCATCAAGAGCCTGTTCGTAGGAGAAAGCCGGCTGCCAAGGTGGCCGGCCACCCTTCTTCTTGGGAGCGGGCCGTTCTTCGGGCTGCTCATCTTCAACGGTGGCCACCTGCCGACTGGAGGAAGTCGGCATGGGGGCCTTGCGCTTGTGGTCGTTCTGGTAGGGGCGCCGATTAGGGTCGCCAGCCGGCGTCTTGGGAGCCGGAGCAATCACCTTCCCTGAGGCGTCTACTCGGAGCTCGGTCTTCATTGAGGAGTCGGCGGTGGCGTACTTGTCCGCGATGACAGCAACTCGTCGAGGGTAGCCGGCTCATCGCAGAGGAGTCGGTGCTTGAGGAGGGTGCCCTCTCGGCACCCGGCGGTGAAGTACTCGATGGCCTGGACCTCATGCACTCCCTCGCAGGAGTTGCGGAGCTCGGCCCACCGCGTGAGGTAGTCGCGGGTCGACTCGTTGGGCCCTTGGACGCAGAGGGAGAGCTGGCGAGGCTTGGGAGGCCGCTTGTAGGTGCTGGTGAAGTTGCGGACGAAGACTTCTGTGAAGTCCAGCCAACTGTTGATGCTGTAGGGCTTGAGGCTGTTGAGCCATGTGCGCGCCGTGCCTTGCAGCATGAGGGGGACGTACTTCACGGCGACGCGCCGATTGCCGTTGGCTATGCTGACGGCCGTGGAGTAGTCGATGAGCCAATCTTCCGGCTTCACTGAGCCGTTGTACTTGGGCGTGTCTCTGGGGAGCGAGAACCCTTTGGGGAAGGGCTCGTCGCGGATGCGGGGGCCAAAGCATGGCGGGCCGACATCGTCTTCTTCTTCTAACGCCAAGGATCGAGCAAGGCGGTCGATCCTGTGGCGGGCGTCGTTCTCGCCGACTCCTTCTCGGCGGCCGAGTCGGTCGCCAAGAGTCGGGTGTGTGATAGGCGGCGGAGTGAGGCGTCTTTCTCTTCGAGGCGGGGGAGGAGGCAGATTTCCTTGGTGCTCTACTGCTCGAGGGCGGCCCTCCGCGTCGCGCTCGATGGTGATGCGAGTCCGGCTGCGGCTGGCAGCCGGCTCCTTGTCTTTCTTCTGGCGTGCGCCGCTCGCAGTCGGCGAGCGGGACGTCGCGGCGTGCTCCCGGCGCGGGGGATGACTATCAGCACGGGCGCCGGCTTCGTGCCGTTCTGCAGCCGCGTCGATCAGCTGCTGGATCCGTCTTGTCATGTAGGGGAGCTCATCGGCTCCCAGCCCATTGAGCTCTTCTGCGGCCGCCTGGGCGGCTCGCAGATTCTCGAGCGGGGTGGCGTAGACGGGGCGATCTGCCCCCAGCATGCTGGCGACGGCCGCGCCGCGCTTCTGGACGAAGCCGGCTCGGCTCGGGCCGCTAGGCGGCGGCGTACCGAAGGCGGCGCGGTCGACTTCGCGCTGGTGGGCCTCGGTGAGGCGTCTCATGGAGGCTATCTTCTGGCCCTCCGCGATGAGGGCGAGGCGGCGTGCCTCCAGGGTCTCGGCGTCGGCATCGGCCGGGATGGGGACGGAGAGGTCGTGCATCGCCGCTTGCAGGGCGTCGTGGGCGTTCTCGCCCGAGTTGGCGACGTGGCTGATGACCAGCACTTCGGTGACAGCGCTGCTGCCGCTGTCAGCTCGAGGGAGGGGATCGTCGAAGACCACCACGTCGGAGGGGTAGGCGTCAAGCGATGCTGTGTCGGAGTCGACAAGCATCGGGTCGGTGGAGCCGACCGACTCCACATCTGCAGCAGGCTCGCTGGAGACGTGAAGCTGGTCGAGGAGGCTGACGAGGAGGCTCTCGGGGTAGTCCGTGCCTGCGTCGGACGCAGGCTCGTCGGAGATGCGAGTCTCGCCGAGCAGATCGGCGAGGCAGCTCGCAGCGCAGGCGTCGTCGACGCCTTGCAGCGCGTCGAGGCAAACGCCATCGGGCGCAGCAGGCTGGCTGCGCTCGCGGGGGAGGAAGAGGGTTCCCGTCCAAAACAGGTCTCCGGACGACGGTGCACCTGGCCCCACGGTGGGCGCCAAATGTCGGGTGGTTGGTGCCACATATGCCAACGGATGGCTTATCATTGTGGGTGCCAATAAAACATCGCCGGTGCCTGGAAACGGGATGAGGCGAAGACATGCACGCCGGCGGATCTTACCCAGGTTCGGGGCTCTCCGAGGAGATAACACCCCTAGTCCTGCTCTGCGGGGTCTCCGCATGATCACTAGATCGGTAAAGGTAGCTACAATCGCTCCTAGAGCTGTTGGGTTCAAGGGAGAAGAAGAACAAGGCTAGCTCTCACTTCTCTCTATCTATGGTGAGTGTGTTGTGTTCAGAAGCTAACCCTTTGCATGGGTGCTCCGGGGGGTTTATATAGGCCTACCCCCCGGGGTGTACAATGGTAATCCGGCTAGGCACTGGTCCCAGCCGTCAGTGTCTACGCTCGCCGGCTTCTCCGCCGGCTGTTGGGTCCCGCCGACTGGTGGGTCCCGCCGGCTGCCGGCTTCTTGGTCAACAGGCCGGCCCCACCGCCTAGGGTCTTGTCGGCGGCTGCTTACTGTAGCCTCGCCTCTGATGATGAGGGCTTCGTTGAGGTAAGCGTGGCTACAGTGGGCCGCCTCGGGGGCTCTCACTGTAGCCTTACCTCGTCTTGTCTTCTTAATGTGGCGCATGCTTCGAGGGAGGGGGTAGCCAGCTTCTGGGGGCCGGCTACGCCCTTGGCCGACTGGGGGAGGCCGGACCGCCTTCATGCCTCTCTCTGGCTGAAGGGGCCCGCCGCCCGTGGGCCGTACGGGAGTCCGTCGTGGATGACGTTGAGGCCAGCATGGCTACAGTGCCGAGCCGAATGGGAGGCGGCCGTCCCGTACGGCTTCCTGTAGCCATGCCCGCCTCGGGCTTTGGGGGTAGTGGGCCGCACTGTGGCCACGCCCCGTCTTGTCACCGTTATGTGGGTGTTGCTTGGGTGGTTGTGGTCTCGGCCGGCTTCTGGGAGTCGGCGCTCTTCGAGGCCGGCTTCCTCGAGTCGGCCACCCCGCGGTTGTCCTGGGGAGGGAGGTTGCTTGAGGCTGGGCCACCTCCCGTGAGTCGGCTTCGAGGCTAGCCGGCCAGGGGAGGTGGTCCAATGCTCAGAGTGCTTGAAGGCCCAAAGGCCTGATAATTTTTCAGAAGAACCGAGGGTAGTCGGTTAGGCTACCCGTGGCCATTTACTCCGACAGAGCCACTGACGAAACATCAAGTCGAATATGCTATCGCTGACAAAACTCCTCCATGGCGCCTTTGGACAGATTGGTACCATTGTCAGTTATAATGCTGTGTGGAAAGCCAAAGCGAAATATCACCCTTTTCATGAACTGAACCGCCGTGGCCGCGTCACACTTGCTAACTGGCTCTGCCTCAACCCACTTTGTGAATTTGTCAACTGCCACCAAGAGGTGGGTCTTCTTATCCTTGGACCTTTTAAAAGGCCCAACCATATCAAGCCCCCAGACCGCAAACGGCCAAGTTATTGGTATCATCCTCAGCTCCTGAGCCGGCACATGAGCCCGTCGTGAGAACCTTTGGCAACCATCACATTTACTGACCAAGTCCTCCGCATCAGCATGAGCCGTCAGCCAATAAAAACCATGACGAAAAGCCTTGGCCACAAGGGATTTTGAGTCGGCATGATGGCCACAATCCCCTTCATGAATCTCACGCAAGATCTCTTGACCTTCCTCAGGGGAGACACAATGCTGGAATGCTCCCGTAATACTGCGGCGATGCAGCTCACCATTGATAACAACCATTGACTTGGACCGCCGGGTTATTTGTCTGGCCAAAGTTTCATCCTCAGGCAAATCTCCCCGGGTCATGTAAGCCAGATAGGGCACTGTCCAGTCTGGGATGATGTGGAGAGCCGCCACCAATTGTGCCTCCGGGTCAGGGACAGCCAAGTCTTCCTCTATAGGCAACTTAACAGAAGGGTTATGCAAGACGTCCAGGAAAGTATTAGGCGGCACCGGTTTTCGCTGAGAGCCCAGCCGGCTTAAAGCATCAGCCGCCTCGTTCTTCCTGCGATCGATGTGCTCTACTTGGTAACCCTGAAAGTGCCCAGCAATGGCATCAACTTCACGGCGATAAGCCGCCATGAGAGGGTCCTTGGAGTCCCACTTGCCTGATACTTGTTGAGCCACCAAGTCTGAGTCGCCGAAGCACCTTACCCGGCTCAAGCTCATCTCCTTAGCCATCCGAAGACCATGGAGCAAGGCCTCATACTCAGCCGCATTGTTAGTGCAAGGAAACATCAACCGTAGCACATAATGAAACTTGTCACCTTTAGGGGAAGCCAATACAACTCCAGCCCCCGAGCCCTCCAACTGCCTGGACCCATCGAAGTGAATAGTCCAATATGTATTATCCGGCTTTTCCTCGGGCACTTGTAGCTCTGTCCAATCGTTGATGAAATCCACTAAAGCTTGAGATTTAACAGCAGTGCGTGGTACGTATTTTAGACCATGAGGCCCGAGCTCCATAGCCCACTTAGCCACTCTTCCTGTAGCTTCTCTGTTTTGGATGATATCTCAAGGGGAGCAGAACTAACCACAGTGATAGGGTGACCCTGAAAATAGTGCTTAAGCTTCCGGCTTGCCATGAATACGCCATAAACAAGCTTCTGCCAATGTGGATACCACTGCTTGGACTCTATGAGCACTTCGCTGACATAATAAACTGGCCGCTGAACCGGGTGCTCCTTACCCTCTTCCTTGCGCTCCACCACCACGGCCACACTGACAGCCCGTGTGTTAGCAGCTACATACAGCAATAAGGGCTCCTTGTCAACCGGAGCAGCAAGGACTGGGGGCTCTGCCAGCTGTCTCTTCAAATCCTCAAAAGCAGTATTAGCAGCATCATTCCAGACAAAGTCATCAGTTTTCTTCATCAACTGGTACAATGGCATGGCCTTCTCACCCAAACGGCTTATAAACCGGCTTAAAGCAGCAATACGACCCGCCAGGCACTGGACGTCGTTTATACACACCGGCTTAGACAGAGAGGTGATTGCCTTGATCTTCTCTGGGTTAGCTTCAATGCCTCTGTTAGAAACCAGGAAACCCAAGAGCTTGCCTGCAGGAACCCCAAAAACACACTTGGCCGGGTTAAGCATCATCTTGTAGACCCGGAGATTATCAAAGGTTTCTCTCAGATCATCTATCAAGGTTTCCTTCTCTCTGGATTTAACCACAATATCATCCACATAGGCATGAACATTGCACCCAATCTGGTTATGAAGACAGTTCTGCACGCAACGCTGATAAGTCGCCTGTGCACTCTTGAGTCCAAAGGGCATAGACACATAGCAGAAGGCTCCAAAGGTTTCTCTCAGATCATCTATCAAGGTTTCCTTCTCTCTGGATTTAACCACAATATCATCCACATAGGCATGAACATTGCGCCCAATCTGGTTATGAAGACAGTTCTGCACGCAACGCTGATAAGTCGCCTGTGCACTCTTGAGTCCAAAGGGCACGCAACGCTGATAAGTCGCCAGGTGCCATTCTTCTTGAGCACGAGCACCGGGTTAGCTAACCACTCTAGGTGAAAGACTTCAACAATAAACCCGGCCGCCAAGAGCCGGGCCACCTCTTCACCAATGGCTTTCCGCCTCTCTTCATTAAACCGCCGAAGGAATTGCCTGACCGGCTTAAATTTCGGATCAACATTGAGAGTGTGCTCAGCGAGTTCTCTAGGTACACCTGGCATGTTAGAAGGTTTCCATGCAAAAATGTCCCTATTCTCACGGATGAACTCGATGAGCGCGCTTTCCTATTTTGGATCCAGATTGGCACAGATGCTAAACTGCTGAGATGAATCACCCAGAACGAAATCAACAAGTTTAGTCTCATCAGCCGACTTAAATCTCATTGCCGGCTCATGCTCCGTAGTCGGCTTTTTCAGAGAGGTCATATCTGTTGGGTCAACATTGTCCTTGTAAAATTTCAACTCCTCGGTTGCACAAACAGATTCTTCATAAGCCGCATCGCCTTCCTCACATTCCAAGGCCACCTTGCAGCTGCCATGAACCGTAATGGTCCCATTGTGACCCGGCATCTTGAGCTGTAAATACACGTAACACGGCCGTGCCATGAACTTGGCGTAAGCTGGCCGCCCAAATATGGCATGATACGGACTTCTGATCTTGACCACCTCAAAGGTCAATTTTTCCACCCTGTAATTGTACTCGTCTCCAAAGGCCACTTCCAACTCGATTTTGCCAACTGGATAAGCCGACTTACCAGGTACCACACCATGGAAAATAGTGTTTGACTGGCTGAGGTTCTTATCAATCAACCCCATACGACGGAAAGTCCAATAATAGAGGATGTTGATGCTGCTGCCTCCATCCATGAGCACCTTAGTGAACTTATATCCTCCCACCTGAGGAGCCACCACCAAGGCCAAGTGACCCGGATTGTCAACCGCCGGCTCAACAGCATTCACAGCCCTCTTATGAAGCTTCTGATCTCGCTTACACAGACTGGTGGTAAATACATGATACTGTCCACCGTTAAGCTGCTTTGGATTGGTCTGATAACCCCCCTGCTGCTGTTGATGACCCTGGCCAGACTGCTGATTAAAGCCCCCTTTACTATTCTGCGGATTAGAATTTGAGCCGCCGCCCGGGCCATGAAAACCGCCAGAGCCGCCGCCCGGGCCATTGTTGCCATTAAAGGCATTGGAATTCTTAAAGGCTTTCATGATCGCGCAATCCTTCCATAAATGAGTAGCTGGCTTCTCCCTAGAGCCGTGCCTTGGACAAGGCTCATTCAACAGCTGCTCCAGCGTCGGGCCTGACCCGCCGGCTCGGGGGGGTGGCCTCCCCTTGCGTCGCTGGTTATTACCCTGGGAGCTAGTGTTGGCCACGAACTCTAGGCTGCCGTCGGCCTTACGCTTGCCACCTCCTTGGTTCCCCGGGTTATGCTGAGGACCCTTGCCATTGACGTTCTTCTTTCCCTTCCCTGTCCTTTCATCATCTGAAGCGGGGTCCTTGGTACTATCAGAGTCGGCATACTTGACGAGAGCCGCCATCAGCGTACCCATATCATTGCAGTCGTGCTTAAGCCGCCCGAGTTTCATCTTCAGGGGCAGGAAACGACAGTTCTGCTCCAACATTAAGACTGCAGAGCCGGCATCCATCTTATCAGATGAATGTATGATCTCTTTGACCCGGCGAACCCAATGCGTCGTAGACTCACCCTCCTGCTGTTTACAGTTAGTCAAATCCAAAATTGACATAGACTGCCTACAGGTATCCTTGAAGTTTTGGATGAACCGGGCTTTCAGCTCAGCCCAAGACCCGATGGAATTCGGTGGTAGCCCTTTCAACCAAGTGCGGGCAGTCCCATCTAACATCATGGTGAAATACTTGGCCATTGCCGCTTCACTGACCTCCAGTAATTCCATGGCCATCTCGTAACTCTCGATCCAGGCTCCGGGTTGTAGATCAGCCGTGTAATTAGGCACCTTCCTAGGCCCTTTGAAGTCCTTGGTAAACGTTCATTGCGGAGAGCCGGCACTAAACAAGGGACACCTCCAGTCCTCGTAGGGATACCTACGTCGACGAAAGTCGTCGGATAAGCCGGGGGTGTCTGGTAAGCCGTCAACTGAGGCACCTGCTCTGCCTCTTGCCACGCTCTGTCTTGGTCTGTTGCGTGAAAGGCTCCGTTATGAGCCGGGCCATGGCCAGGGGGCGGGTCATGGCGTCGGACATTACTTGAGCCGGTCGCTGAAACCATGTGTCTGCTATAACTCGGGCTCTGGCCTGGACGAGGGGTTGAGTGGATCCTGTCCTGGCTGTAAGAGTACGCCTCTTGCTGCGCCAGCGCTGTCTGAAGGAGTTCTCTGACCCGGCGGGTCTCAATAGCCGTTGGGGAGTCGCCGTCGATTGGGAGAGCCGCCAGCCGTGCTGCTGCGGCGACCATGTTTTCCAGTGGGTTAGCATAATGACCCGGTGGTATCGGCACATACTGAGGCGGGGCAGGGTTCACCCAGGGAGGCCCCATCACTTGTGGCTGAACAGGGGTCCCAGACCCGGGCCCTACGATCCCCGGCGGGTTACTAGACCCTGCACCTGGCGTGTTGAAGAGGTTTCAAGGATCGTAGACCGGAGGGAGTCCAGATTGGGCCTTTTGATGCCTCCTTCTCATGACCTCATTGGACGCGTTCTGATCCATCGTGAGTCGGAATGACTGAGCCTGAATCAACTGAGTCTGGGCGTCGAGAGCCGCCCTCTCCGCAGCCATCCTGATCCCTTTCGCCGCCAGATCCTCCTTGGCTTTCACTAGATCTAACTTTAACTGTGCCACCTCCGCGTCATGCTGAGCTTGATCCGCCAGGTCAACCGTGGCGGTCAACAGGGCCGTCATCTTGTCCGTGAGATCCATCAGCACCTGAGCCGGCGAGGGCACCGGGTTTCCTGACCCGGCGGCAGGGTTTTGAACAGGCTGTGCACCGGCCATGAAGATTCCAACCCGGCTCGGCGGCTCAAAAGGGTCCGGAATACTGTCACCATCGGAACAGCCCCCGAGCCTGCCATCCTGAAGTTGATACAACGAGTTTGATTCATCTGTGGACGACTCGCCGTCAGAGCCGGCGGCCGTCTCATCACCAGATCCAGACCCTACAGAGAGTCCTTCATGGATACATCCCACAAAAGCATGCTTCAAGGCAGGTAGGGCCCGGGCTGGTCGTGCGCGCTGAGCCATCTCGATGAGATCGGCGCAGAGATCCGGCTCAGGGCCCGGCTCACCAATCTTGCCAATGAAGACATGAATTCCGCCGAAGGGGACCCGGTACACATACTCAATTGAGCCGGCGTCAGGGCCCCAGTTTGCATCGTTGAAGTAGAGCTTGCCGCGACGACTCTTGGTCATCCGGCCCACAGCGTATCCCTTGAGCCCTTCGAAGCTGCCCTTCAAGAACACAAATCCACCGTGCGCTGGCCCCACGGTGGGCGCCAACTATCGTGGAATTGTCACGGCAGATGTCCTCGAGCTAGGACTTAGTCGTGGAGCCATCACAGCTAGGAAACTTTAAGGGGTTTAACGGGACAAGGAACACGAGGGTTATATTGGTTCGGCCCCTTACGGTGAAGGTAAAAGCCTACGTCCAGTTGAGGTGGTATTGATTAGGGTTTCGATGACCAGGGAGCTTAACTTCTATGCCTGGCTCTCGACGAGATCTTTCTTGCCCCTTAACCGCCGCCGGGTCGTCTCTTTTTATAGAGAGGTTGACACCCAGCGGCTATCAGAGTCCCGGCCGGCTCATAAGAGTGTCCGGCTCGGACTCTCAACTATTCTTGCCTTACACTACAAGTTCTACCATAATGGCGGTTGTAACTACGGGCCTTAAGCCATCTCCGGGTCTTAAGACCATCTTTGGCCCGCCGTCTTCAAGCTTGGCGCCGGGCTTCAGGCGATGACCATTATGAGTAACCCGGCCCCTCCGGGCGGGTGACTCTAAGGTTTATATCCTCAACAGAACCCTAATGCGGATCTACTGTAGGGAGGTGCAAGAACTTACTGGCACTGATGAGATGCGGAGGTCGCCGCCGTTTCTCTGGACCAGTTCAGGGTGATGCAGCGGCCAAGGTTGAGCAAGACAAGGGGCGTGGCGGCGGCGGCGGAGCTCGAGCTCTCGGGCGTCAGAGGAGGAAGACGATGGAAGAGAGGAGTGAATGAAGGCTTATGGGCCGGGCCTATTTATAAGGGTGACTGATAAATGGGCGTGAGAAACGAGGAGGCCAAGACGTGATTATCTCGCCACAGAAATGCCTCGATTTTCGGGATGGTCATTAAAGATAAGATCCGTTGGTATATGACAGAATAAAAAATGAATTTAATGGAAGATGACGTCACGGCGGGTTACCAAGAATCCAGAAGATGACGTCACGGCGGGTTATAACTTTCGCACAAGCAGAAGCCGGAAGATTTTCTTTCAAAGGGATTGAAGATTGACATGAACCGGTTCAAATCAATCTGGGGCCTAATGTTGAGGATATAACCATTAGAGTCACCCGCCCAGGAGGGGCCGGGTTACGTCATAATGATCATCACGTGAAGCCCAGTACCAAGCTTGAGGATGGCGGATCAATAATGGGCTTAAGACCCGGAGGCGGCTTAAGGCCCGTAGTGATAACCCGCCGTTATGGCAAGACTTGTAATGTAAGGCAAGAATAGTTAAGAGTCCGAGCCGGATACTGTTATAAGCCGGCCGGGACTCTGAGAACCGCGGGGCGTCAACCTCTCTATATAAAGGGACGACCCGGCGGCGGTTCAGATCGAGAGACAACAGATCGAGAGCCGGGCATAGCGATTAAGCTCCCTGGTCATCGAAATCCTAAGTAATACCACCTCAACTGGATGTAGGCCTTTACCTTCACCGTAAGGGGCCGAACCAGTATAACCCTCGTGTTCCTTGTCCCGTTTAACCCCTTTAAGCTTCCTAGCGGCGATGGCTCCACGACTAAGTCCTTGCACGAGGACATCTGCCGTGACAATTCCACGACACAAAGCAATGCATGACAAAACAAGCATACCTACAGCAAGATGGCATGTTTAAGAAGCT
This sequence comes from Triticum aestivum, assembly GCF_018294505.1. Lineage (NCBI taxonomy): Eukaryota > Viridiplantae > Streptophyta > Magnoliopsida > Poales > Poaceae > Triticum > Triticum aestivum. The sequence goes on from NC_057796.1 coordinate 100,003,522, forward strand.
ATCCATGGCAAGAGCAAATACATAGCATGTATGGATCAACTACAACAAGCTTGGCAAAATTGAATAACACGTAAACAATCTGCCAGGGACATTTTATAGCAAAAGTAGAGCAAGATTGAGTCATGCTATGGCACTCCATAATTGCAAACAGGGGCATGAATGGATCAATTACAACAATATCTACAAAACATCCTTACTGAACATCTCCAAAATAAGCATGGATCTCACTGTGGACACATGGATACATAGCAACAAAATAACAGCAGTCACAGACTTGGAGAAATTAGTCCCTGAAATCAGAAACATTACGGGGCCTAGTTTGCATGCTTGTGCTAGTCACCACAGATATCACAAAAATACATGGCATACACCTATGTAAAGATGGCATGGCATACAATAAAACACATGTAGAGCTCATACTCATAAGATGCACAGATTAGATGCAACAAAAATAACAAATCACCAAGTTCTGATAAGTAACAGCAGATAACAGCAACTAGCACTCTTGCACCAGAGATTTGGGCATCAAAATGGACTCAAATGAACATGGTGCAATGGAACAAAATAAAGAGCATCACGAGGTGAACATTTTGATATATAATATGCATGAATCGGAGCAGTATGCATGGAGTTATGATGCGATGAACATGGCATGACAATGTTACAGATACGGGGACTTAGCAGAAAATCGACCTCGAGGACAAAGTCAACGCGGGCGAGGTGGCGGCGGATCTCGCCGGAGATGGACGCGTGGCGGCCGGGGAGGCGCTGGGAGACGCTGGGAGATGGCCCCGGCCCGGATCCGGCCGGCGGCGGGCGGCGAGGCGCCATGGCGGCGGGGCGGCGAGGTGCCACGGCGGCGGGCAGCGAGGCACCGGGGCGGCGCGACCCGGCGGAGGCGAGGGCCGGCGAGCAGGCGGCGGGGTTACTCAGCGGAGGGCTCGGGCGGCGGACGACGCGGGCGCCAAGGCGGCGGACGGCGTAGCCCGAGGCGACGGCGGGACGCGCGATGGCGGGGACGGCGCGGGAGGCCACGTGGCCTGCTCGGGTTGGACGGGGCGGCGAAGCGGACATGTCCGGCGCGGGCAGTGGACGTGTCCGGTGGCGCGAGGAGGAAGAAGCTAGGGTTCATCCGCGAAAATGGAAGGGGAGGGCCTATTTATAGATAGAGGGAGCTAGGAGAGTCCAAACGAGGTGCGGTTTTCGCCCACATGATCGTGATCGAATGACCGAGAGCATGGCGGAGACTTAGAGAGGTTTTGGGCTGTTGGAAGGGGGGTTTTGCTGCAACACACAAACGGACTTTGCGGTTGCCCGGTTAACCGTTGGAGCACCAAACGACCTCCAAATGGAACGAAACTTGACCGGTGGTCTACCGGTAGTATACCAAGGCCACTTGACAAGACTCGATCCATTCCGAGAACGTTCAACACCCGCTCACGAAAAGAAACAAGAGGGGTGCGCCGGAAGAGGTGGGAGTGCCGGATTGCAAAACGAACAACGGGGAAAATGCTCGGGTGCATGAGACGAATACGTATGCAAATGTGATGCACATGATGACATGATATGAAATGCAGATGATGACATGGCAAAATGCAACACGCAAGCAAATGACATGGCAACGATAGCGAATAACTGGGTGACACCTGGCGCATCGGATCCGGGGCGTTACAGCATTGGGTCTAAAGAGATCCATATGAAGTAGCTCGAGTAGTCTTCTATTGGTCATGATCTTCTTCACGGGGTGGCTTCCTCCAACCTGTTTTCCTGCTTGACAAGAACTGCACAATCTATCCTTGTCAAATATAACATCTTTTACTCCAAGGATATGATCACTGATGTCGCTTGAAGCTATGTCGGTATTTCCCCAAAGAGGAAGGGATGATGCAGCACAACGGCGGTAGGTATTTCCCTCAGATATGAAACCAAGGTTATCGAACCAGTAGGAGAACCAGAAAACACAACGTAAACAACCCCTGCACACAAATAACAACACCTCGCAACCCGACGTGTTAAAGGGGTTGTCAATCCCTTTCAGGTAACGGCACCAGAAATTGCGTGTTGACAGGAGAAAGTTGTAATAGATTGAATAAATAGATCACAAATAAAATAAAGTGCAGCAAAGTATTTTTGTACTTTTGGTTTAATAGATCTGAATAAAAAGTTCAAGTAAAAATAGATCACAAAGCAAATATATGAGAAAGAAGACCCGGGGCCGTAGGTTTCACTAGTGGCTTCTCTCGAGAAAAATAGCAAACGGTGGGTAAACAAATTACTGTTGGGCAATTGATAGAACTTCAAATAATTATGACGATATCCAGGCAATGATCATTACATAGGCATCACGACCAAGATTAGTAGACCGACTCCTGTCTGCATCTACTACTATTACTCCACACATCGACCGCTATCCAGCATGCATCTAGTGTATTAAGTTCATGAAAAACGGAGTAATGCAATAAGAACGATGACATGATGTAGACATGATCGCAAGGCAAATGTTCGCCGACGCTTCTAGGGTTTCATGGAAAAACGGAGTAATGCAATAAGAACGATGACATGATGTAGACAAGATTCGTTTATCTATATGGCAGTAGATATAGATCCCGTCTTTTTATCCTTAGTAGCAACGATAAATACGTGTCATTTCCCCTTCTGTCACTGGGATCGAGCACCGTAAGATCGAACCCACTTCTGGGAACCTCTTCCCATTGCAAGACAAATAGATCAAGTTGGCCAAACAAAACTCAAATATCGGAGAAGAAATACGAGGCTATAAGAGATCATGCATATAAGAGATCAAAGAAACTCAAATAACTTTCATGGATATAAAAAGATATGACTAGTCATAAACTCGAAGTTCATCAGATCCCAACAAACACACCACAAAAAGAGTTACATCATATGGATCTCCAAGAGACCATTGTATTGAGAATTCAGCGAGAGAGAGAGAGAGAGAAAGCCATCTAGCTACTAATTACAGACCCGAAGGTCTACAAAGAACTACTGACGCATCATCAGAGAGGCACCAATGGACGTGGTGAACCCCTCCGTGATGGTGTCTAGATTGGATCTGGTGGTTTTGGACTCTGCGGCGGCTGGATGAATATTTTGTCGATGTTTCTAGGGTTCTGGTATTTTTGGGTATTTATAGCGCAAAGAGGCGGTCCGGGGGGCACCCGAGGTGGGCACAACCCACCAGGACACGCCTGGGCCTCCTGGCGCGCCCTGGTGGGTTGTGCCCCCCTCGGAGCACCCCCGAGGTGCAACCAGGGCCCATTACCTTCCTTCTGGCCCATAAAAAAATCATCGTGGAGTTTCGTGGCATTTGGACTCCATTTGATATTGATTTCCTGTGATGTAAAAAACATGAAAAAGGAACAGCAACTGGCACTTGGCACTATGTCAATAGGTTAGTACCAAAAAATGATATAAAATGATATAAAAATGATTATAAAACATCCAAGATTGATAATAAAATAGCATGGAACAATCAAAAATTATAGATGCGTTGGAGACGTATCAATCACCTTTAATAAGCTTATCAAGATTTCGCATGCCCACATGACCTAATCTTCTATGCCACAACCAGCCTTTAGAAGATTTAGCAACTAAGCAAGTTCTAGGTTGAGCCTTTTTAGTGAAATCAACAATATATAGATCACCTCTACGTATACCGGTAAAGACCATTTTATGATTATCTGTACAAAACACTTGGCAATCTACTTCAGTAAAAAGGACATTGAAGCCAAAGTCAGCAAGTCTAGATACGGAAAATAATTATAGCCAAGAGAATCAACGAGCATAAAATTTTGTATGGAGCTATCATGTGAGATGGCCACCTTACCCTTTGATTTATCACCAAAAGTGACATACTTTCAAGGGCCGTCGTTTTCAGCTAGCTCACGAAACATATCCTTGTCTCCGGTCATGTGATCGGTACATCCACTATCAAGAACCCATTCCTTTCCTCTAGCCATGTAGCCGCGAAGATTAGCCATAAGACCAAAGTGTCTCATAGACTCATCGAGATCAAAGTCACTATTATCGTCCTCATCATAGTATCCATGTTCAACATCATCTTGTGATTGATCAATTCCTAGAGAGAGTGATTCATTAGATAAATGATCATCACAATGTTCATCTTTATGAATTCTAATGGCTTCGGAGATGATATTGCTAATGATTCCAACATCTCCTTTGGCACGCATAAGGTCACGAAGCTCAAACAAACAATCACCAAACTTAGGATCATTGGAATTCATCTTACTCAAAGCAATAGACTTGTGAAGAATTTCATCTAAGTTTTGCAAGGAATAGTTTGGAAATCGTTCCTCAAGAGATCTCCATATAGTGTAGGCACAATCAAGAGTAGGCAAGCAACCAAGCAAATTTCTAGGCAAACCTCTAGTAATAAGATTGACAGTTCTAAGGTTGCGGATCATGTCAATAGACTCATCACGGGTAGCACTGGTACGTGTAGGTCCTAAACAAACGGTTTTTAAGCCCTTTCCATGACGGCATTCGGAACCGTCGCCAAGTGAGTGTGGGCGATAGGGGGGTCCTTCCCACATGACCCAGAAACCGTTGGGGATATGCCCTCCTGGCACACCCACTCAGCAAAATGAGGTCGTGTGCGACCGGCGAGCACTCAAATACAGAAATACGTATAGTAGTGCTAAAAGAATACAATTATACAGGCGAAATCATTTCCGGTCGTAAGTACATCCCACACAGTTAGTCACCACTAAACGTTTCCATTCATATATACATCCCACACAGTCACTACAAGAAAAACGTTTGCGCAAGGTGGCGTAACGCAAACAGTTTTGAAGAGAATGTCATGTGTGATTGTTCATTGATCCAACACGGTTTATTCCTAGAAACTGTGTGCGTTGCCTGAGGTCATCGCCCACGGTGTTTTCTCATTAACCATTTGCAATAGGAAAACCCAATTAGCGGGCTAATTGCCCTATTATTAATAATCCATTTACTAGTCTAATATTCATATTAAGCACATAATATAGTCCATTTCCATATTAAGGAAGCAGGATTTCATAATTGAAATACATCGGAGTACAACATGATATAGCTTCAGCACTCAGCTACCCCATTACAGAACTGCACCAGCAGCAAGTTTCACATGCAACATCTAGAACCTTTCGAAATTAGCATCATACACGGTACATAGAGAGATGCATCTCATCTGGAAAACTGCTGAAGCGGAAGGTGAATATTGAGCCTTCATTCATGTTGAAGGTCTTTGCAACTTTAGGCCAGTGCTTGTGGATGATTGACCGTCCATCCTTCAACCTCTTCAGGAACACTTCAATATTGAACCGTGGGTGTTGTATGAAAACTTTCCTCGCCTCCTGACCACAGAGGTGGTTTGAGAGGTAATCATCAGTGAACCCTGAAAACAAGGATGTGCATAAATATCTTCTCTATATTGGAAACGGGGCAAAGGAATAAAAAAAGGCAAGGTATAATAGTTAGTACCATCTTGTAAACCTTAGTGCTTCCCATTGTTTCCCTACAACACATATAAGGTAGTTATTCATCAGGTTAAGTAAGGGTTCGCATGCTATCAGTAAAATATGTTGATGAAAAATAAGCACATTACAGATTCATCAGATTAATTCAAGCCACATGGAAAACCCATTTATCCAAACCAAGCATGATTAAGAACTAGGAAATATAGCACTTTTTATATGTTTCTCATGTATTAAGTGCAACCAAATTCGATTTATTCCTCCCATGGTATACAATAACAGAATGCAGCCACAGCAATTGAACATCGCATTGCAGAATTGAACCAAGCAGTTAACTAAACACCACAACAAATGAACCAAACATTAACTAAGCACCACATTGCACAATATAACATACTCCTAATAGAAGATCAGATAGTTAACCAAACCAAGCATGCTTAACAACTTGGAAATATAGCAATTGTATTTGTTTCTCATGTATTTAGTACAGCCAAATTCGATTTATTCCTCACATGGTATACAATAACAGAATGTGGCCACAACAATTGAACATCGCATTGCAGAATTGAACCAAGCAGTTAACTAAACACCACAACAAATGACCCAAACGTTAACTGAGCACCACATTGCACAATATAACATACTCCTAATAGAAGATCAGACAGTTAACCAAACCAAGCATGCTTAACAACTTGGAAATCTAGCAATTGTATTTGTTTCTCATGTATTTAGTACTGCCAAATTCTATTTATTCCTCACATGGTATACAATAACAGAATGCAGCCACAACAATTGAACATCGCATTGCAGAAATGAACCAAGCAGTTAACTAAACACCACAACAAGTGAACCAAGCCACAACAAATGAACCAAGCAGTTAACTAAACACCAATTGAACAATATAACATACTCCTAATAGAAGATCAGACAGTTAACCAAACCAAGCATGCTTAACAACTTGGAAATATTGCACCCTGAAGAATTGAACATCTCATTTGCAGAATTGAACCAAGCAGTTAACTGAACACCACATTGCACGGCATATAGAACATGTACACTATAGTAGAAGATTGCATGGTAAAAGTAGATAGAACAATTCACTAGAATTTGTTAAGGAAAGGCAGTAGCTAGCAAACTGAACATGGGTCCTTATAGTGAGCTAATAAGACAAGCTACTCCTCATTGTCGGAGATATCGATGATGATTGGCTCCTTGGTCATGGAAGAGGGCGAGTCCTCCGCATCGTGGGTGCCCTCATTGTAGTGGTGAGTTGCCTGAGCCGCTCCGGGCACCAACCTGCTAGCTCTCGAGATGAGGAAAGCACGTGCACGCTGAGAAAACACCTCGTAGTCTTCATCGAAGGCACCAACGGTGGCCTTGAGAAAATGCCACGAACTATCGTTTAAAGCAGCCAACCGCGTCGCGGCGTCGGCGCGCGAGGCATCAACGGTGGCCTCGACTGTGAGGTGCTCCTCCAAGATCTGGGGGTCGGCACGAATGGCAGCCATCGCGACCTCATCCGTGCGTGTGGCCGCGATTTGCTTCTCCGCTGCCAAATGCTCCTTGAGGTCCTAGCTATACTGTGTGCACCATGGCTTAGGCCGGCGCTTATTTGGTGGAGTGGTCGGTGATTTGGGTGGAAGGTGTCATGCTCGCGCCGGCGGTCGGGGCATGTGGGATGTGGAAGGAGGAGGAGGATGGGGGTCAGGTGTGGATTACATGCCTGGATAGGCGAGGCCGAGTAGCGTGAAGGAGGGTCACCAGCGAGGAGGCGGCGGTGCTGCAAGCAAGGAGTGAAGGTTTCAACTTGGAAAGGAAGGCAGAAACAAGGGAAATGTGGCTTTTGGTAAGGGGGAGGTGGCGGGGAGGTAGATATTTCCGCGAAAGCCGAAAATTTGGAATCGCTTCAGCCAAAAAACTGGCACGCAAAGTGTCATCAGACACGGTCCCTTATTAAGAGTGGGCTGTAGACTATAGCCGTCGCACCTTCTCACGGTACGGTGCTCCAAGATATTTTGTGCTGCATCTCACACGGTTGGTTATAATAAACTGTGTGGGATCTACTTAATTTTTCTTCTTGATTTGAATTACATAATGGGGTCACAACGGCCATGGACAGTGTTTGAATTGCTAGACCTTTTATCTGCAGTGATCATGCAACTATATGTGTGTCATAAAAGGATTGGAATTATTCAAGGTTCGTTTGGACATTTTTATGCATTAAGTGAGCTATCAATGCATTTATGTGCATAATTCAAATTTGAACTACATGCACATGCTCCAGTGCATATAAATTGGTTGAAAAATCAAATCTTTGTCCTTGGGTGCATGCTTAGGTCCCATGCAAGAAATGGGAATGAATTTCAAACACCAGGGCACCGTTGATTGCTGGCAAAACATTGAGATGCCTGGTTTTTAAATTCTAGTAAATCCAAAACTCGTCTGAAATTCATGAAACTTGGCATGCTATCATGGAGCGGCATCAACATGCCGTGGTAAATTTTTGTCCCATTTGGGGCAGGTTTGGGTATATGCTTCTCACAAACCAGAGCTTCTCACAACAAGCATGATGGTTTCGGTAGGGAACGCCCCACCTTTGGGGACGAAACGATATCCATTGCCTCTTATTGCTTTCAAAAAATTTCTCGCGTCAACATAGAACAACAGGAGTGTTGTGTTATTTTTTGTGATTTTTGGGGTTCGTTTGTACATTTTTATGCATTAACTGAGTTTTCAACGCATTTATGTGCATAATTCAAATTTGAACTACATGCACATGCTCCAGTGCATATAAATTGGTTGAAAAAACAAATATGTGTCCTTGGGTGCATGCTTAGGTCCCATGCAAGAAATGGGTATGAATTTTAAACACCAGGGCACCGTTGATTGCCGGCAAACATTGAGATGCCTCATTTTTAAATTCTAGTAAATCCAAAACTCGTCTGAAATTCATGAAACTTGGCATGCTATCATGGAGCGGCATCAACATGTCGTGGTAAATTTGTTGTCCCATTTGGGGCAGGTTTGGGTATATGCTTCTCACAAACCGGAGCTTCTCACAACAAGCATGATTGTTTCGGTAGGGAACACCCCACCTTTGGGGATGAAACGAGATATCCAATACCTCTCATTGCTTTCAAAAAAATTCTCGTGTCAACATAGAACAACAGGAGTGTTGTGTTATTTTTTGTGATTTTTCGGGGTTCGTTTGGACATTTTTATGCATTAAGTGAGTTTTCAATGCATTTATGTGCATATTGAACTATATGCACATGCTCCAGTGCATATAAATTGGTTGAAAAATCAAATATTTGTCCTTGGGTGCATGCTTAGGTCCCATGCAAGAAATGGGAATGAATTTCAAACACCAGGGCACTGTTGATTGCCGGCAAAACATTGAGATGCCTGGTTTTTATATTCTAGTAAATCCATAACTTGTCTGAAATTCATGAAACTTGGCATGCTATCATGGAGCGGCATCAACATGCTGTGCTACACATTTTTTCCCATTTGGGGCAGGTTTGAGTATATGATTCTCACAACAAGCATGACGGTTTTTGGTAGGGAGCGCCCCACCTTTGGGGACGAAACGATATCCATTGCCTCTTATTGCTTTCAAATTTTTTCTCGTGTCAACATAGAACAACAGGAGTGTTGTGTGAATTTTTGTGATTTTCGGGGTTCGTTTGGACATTTTTATGCATGAACTGAGTTTTCAATGCATTTATGTGCATAATTCAAATTTGAACTACATGCACATGCTCCAGTGCATATAAATTGGTTGAAAAATCAAATCTGTGTCCTTGTGTGCATGCTTAGGTCCCATGCAAGTAATGGGTATGAATTTTAAACACCAGGGCACCGTTGATTGCCAGAAAAAGATTGAGATGCCTCGTTTCTTAAATTCTAGTAAATCCAAAACTCGTCTGAAATTCATGAAACTTGGCATACTATCATGGAGCAGCATCAACATGCCGTGGTAAATTTGTTGTCCCATTTGGGGCAGATTTGGGTATATGCTTCTCACAAACCGGAGCTTCTCACAACAAGCATGATTGTTTCGGTAGGGAACGCCCCACCTTTGGGGATGAAACGAGATATCCATTGCCTCTTATTGCTTTCAAAAAATTTCTCGTGTCAACATAGAACAACAGGAGTGTTGTGTTATTGTTTGTGATTTTTCGGGGTTCGTTTGGACATTTTTATGCATTAAGTGAGTTTTCAGTGCATTTATGTGCAATATTCAAATTTGAACTACATGCACATGCTCCAGTGCATATAAATTGGTTGAAAAATCAAATCTGTGTCCTTGGGTGCATGCTTAGGTCCCATGCAAGAAATGGGAATGAATTTCAAACACCAGGGCACCTTTGATTGCCGGCAAAACATTGAGATGCCTGGTTTTTAAATTCTAGTAAATCCAAAACTCGCCTGAAATTCATGAAACTTGGCATGCTATCATGGAGCGGCATCAACATGCCGTGGTACAAATTTTGTCCCATTTGGGTATATGCTTCTCACAAACCGGAGCTTCTCACAACAAGCATGATGGTTTTTGGTAGGGAACGTCCCACCTTTGGGGACGAAATGATATCCATTGCCTCTTATTGCTTTCAAATTATTTTCTCGTGTCAACATAGAACAACAGGAGTGTTGTGTTAAATTTTTTATTTTTCGGGGTTCGTTTGGACATTTTTATGCATTAAGTGAGTTTTCAATGCATTTATGTGCATATTGAACTATATGCACATGCTCCAGTGCATATAAATTGGTTGAAAAATCAAATATTTGTCCTTGGGTGCATGCTTAGGTCCCATGCAAGAAATGGGAATGAATTTCAAACACCAGGGCACTGTTGATTGCCGGCAAAACATTGAGATGCCTGGTTTTTATATTCTAGTAAATCCATAACTTGTCTGAAATTCATGAAACTTGGCATGCTATCATGGAGCGGCATCAACATGCCGTGGTACAAATTTTGTCCCATTTGGGGCAGGTTTGTGTATATGCTTCTCAAAAACTGGAGCTTCTCACAACAAGCATGATGGTTTTTGGTAGGGAACGTCCCACCTTTGGGGACGAAACGATATCCATTGCCTCTTATTGCTTTCAAATTTTTTCTCGTGTCAACATAGAACAACAGGAGTGTTGTGTGAATTTTTGTGATTTTCGGGGTTCGTTTGGACATTTTTATGCATTAACTGAGTTTTCAATGCATTTATGTGCATAATTCAAATTTGAACTACATGCACATGCTCCAGTGCATATAAATTGGTTGAAAAATCAAATCTGTGTCCTTGGGTGCATGCTTAGGTCCCATGCAAGTAATGGGTATGAATTTTAAACACCAGGGCACCGTTGATTGCCAGAAAAAGATTGAGATGCCTCGTTTCTTAAATTCTAGTAAATCCAAAACTCGTCTGAAATTCATGAAACTTGGCATACTATCATGGAGCAGCATCAACATGCCGTGGTAAATTTGTTGTCCCATTTGGGGCAGATTTGGGTATATGCTTCTCACAAACCGGAGCTTCTCACAACAAGCATGATTGTTTCGGTAGGGAACGCCCCACCTTTGGGGATGAAACGAGATATCCATTGCCTCTTATTGCTTTCAAAAAATTTCTCGTGTCAACATAGAACAACAGGAGTGTTGTGTTATTGTTTGTGATTTTTCGGGGTTCGTTTGGACATTTTTATGCATTAAGTGAGTTTTCAGTGCATTTATGTGCAATATTCAAATTTGAACTACATGCACATGCTCCAGTGCATATAAATTGGTTGAAAAATCAAATATGTGTCCTTGGGTGCATGCTTAGGTCCCATGCAAGAAATGGGAATGAATTTCAAACACCAGGGCACCGTTGATTGCCGGCAAAACATTGAGATGCCTGGTTTTTAAATTCTAGTAAATCCAAAACTCGCCTGAAATTCATGAAACTTGGCATTCTATCATGGAGCGGCATCAACATGCCGTGGTACAAATTTTGTCCCATTTGGGTATATGCTTCTCACAAACCGGAGCTTCTCACAACAAGCATGATGGTTTTTGGTAGGGAACGTCCCACCTTTGGGGACGAAATGATATCCATTGCCTCTTATTGCTTTCAAATTTTTTCTCGTGTCAACATAGAACAACAGGAGTGTTGTGTGAATTTTTGTGATTTTTCGGGGTTCGTTTGGACATTTTTATGCATTAACTGAGTTTTCAATGCATTTATGTGCATAATTCAAATTTGAACTACATGCACATGCTCCAGTGCATATAAATTGGTTGAAAAATCCAATCTGTGTCCTTGGGTGCATGCTTAGGTCCCATGCAAGTAATGGGTATGAATTTTAAACACCAGGGCACCGTTGATTGCCGGAAAAACATTGAGATGCCTCGTTTCTTAAATTCTAGTAAATCCAAAACTCGTCTGAAATTCATGAAACTTGGCATACTATCATGGAGCAGCATCAACATGCCGTGGTAAATTTGTTGTCCCATTTGGGGCAGATTTGGGTATATGCTTCTCACAAACAGGAGCTTCTCACAACAAGCATGATTATTTCGGTAGGGAACGCCCCACCTTTGGGGATGAAACGAGATATCCATTGCCTCTTATTGCTTTCAAAAATTTTCTCGTGTCAACATAGAACAACAGGAGTGTTGTGTTATTGTTTGTGATTTTTCGGGGTTCGTTTGGACATTTTTATGCATTAAGTGAGTTTTCAGTGCATTTATGTGCAATATTCAAATTTGAACTACATGCACATGCTCCAGTGCATATAAATTGGTTGAAAAATCAAATCTGTGTCCTTGGGTGCATGCTTAGGTCCCATGCAAGAAATGGGAATGAATTTCAAACACCAGGGCACCGTTGATTGTCGGCAAAACATTGAGATGCCTGGTTTTTAAATTCTAGTAAATCCAAAACTCGCCTGAAATTCATGAAACTTGGCATTCTATCATGGAGCGGCATCAACATGCCGTGGTACAAATTTTGTCCCATTTGGGTATATGCTTCTCACAAACCGGAGCTTCTCACAACAAGCATGATGGTTTTTGGTAGGGAACGTCCCACCTTTGGGGACGAAATGATATCCATTGCCTCTTATTGCTTTCAAATTTTTTCTCGTGTCAACATAGAACAACAGGAGTGTTGTGTGAATTTTTGTGATTTTTCGGGGTTCGTTTGGACATTTTTATGCATTAACTGAGTTTTCAATGCATTTATGTGCATAATTCAAATTTGAACTACATGCACATGCTCCAGTGCATATAAATTGGTTGAAAAATCAAATTTGTGTCCTTGGGTGCATGCTTAGGTCCCATGCAAGAAATGGCAATGAATTTCAAACACCAGGGCACCATTGATTTCCGACAAAACATTGAGATGCCTGGTTTTTAAATTCTAGTAAATCCAAAACTCATCTGAAATTCATGACACTTGGCATGCTATCATGGAGCGGCATCAACATGTCGTGGTAAATTTGTTGTCCCATTTGGGGCAGGTTTGGGTATATTCTTCCCACAAACCAGAGCTTCTCACAACAAGCATGATTGTTTCGGTAGGGAACGCCCCACCTTTGGGGACGAAACGAGATATCCATTGCATCTTATTGCTTTCAAAAAAATTCTCGTGTCAACATAGAACAACAGGAGTGTTGTGTTATTTTTTGTGATTTTTCGGGGTTCGTTTGGACATTTTTATGCATTAGCTGAGTTTTCAATGCATTTATGTGCATAATTCAAATTTCAACTACATGCACATGCTCCAGTGCATATAAATTGGTTGAAAAATCAAATCTGTGTCCTTGGGTGCATGCAAGAAATGGGAATGAATTTCAAACACCAGGGTACCAATGATTGTCGGCAAAACATTGATATACTTTGTTTTTATTCTAGTAAATCTAAAACTCGTCTGGAATTCATGAAACTTGGCATGCTATCATGGAAGGGTACCCGACATGCTGTGGTATTTTTCATGTCCATTTTGAGAGAAGGCGCACTCGAATAATGACAGCCAACAAAGGCATTTTGAAAAAAATAGCTGCCACTTTAATATCTCAAACATTTGTATAATTCAAACCGTGTGCGTTCAGTTAACAATTCACGTGATGCCACGTGTCTTGGTTTTAATGGCTATAGGAGGTGCCGTGTGGACAGCTGCTTGACTGAACGGGAGGCGTGCGAGCGCAGTCTGGTGCGCAGGCTCACCGGGAAGCATACAAGCTGTTCAACGCAGGATCTGTGCATCTCTTCAACGCAAACAGTTCAGATTACGGTATGCAAATTAAAGCCAGACTTTAGCGCTAAGCCAAGAGACACTGCGATTTGTCAAAATATGCAGCTAAAAATCAATAGCACTATCTATTTTTTCAACTAAAATTCAGTAATTAAGCATAGATTTCATTCATACTAGAGATTAAGCAGTCGTTCTCACCGGGAAGCGAGACAGCCTTGGACCATCGTCAGCCTCGCTCCCACTGGTCTGTATTAATGGCGCCGCCGAGCGGCCATTTCTTTTGTGTTTCCTAATCACAAACAGTTCATCCGAGTGAACTGTATGTTGTACATCGCACACACCTTGATCCAGCTGACCGTTTCGTTTGTGTTGCCTAATCACAAACTGTTCATCCGAGTGAACCTTATGTTGTACATCGCGCACACCTTCATCTGGCTGCCCGTTTCTTTTGTTCCTCCTCATCGAAAACGGTTAATTGAACTGAACCGTATGCCCTGAATCGCACACGCAACTAAAATCTGAACCCTGTTTGATGCATCCGTCATCGCAAACGTTTTGCGCCTTTTTTGACGGTTTTTTACACCACCGTTTGCGATTGTTGCATCGCACACGGTTTCGTTGAAGGGTCTCTGATCGTAGTGTCGCATTAGCAGCATCCTGCAGTAGTGTAGGATGCAAAGGATCAACAAGGGGTGCACACGGGCTAGTAATGACATGTTCAAATGATATTCATTAAAAATCTGAAGCATCTCATTTTTCCATTCATGAAAGAACTCTCCATCAAGTATAGGCACTCTACGTCTAAGACTCCCCAACGTAGACTCATCCATCTTCCTCCAATGATGTTTAAACTAAAGCAATGGAGACCACAACTCTGATACCAATTGAAAGGATCGAGAAGAGGTGTCTAGAGGGGGTGATTAGACCCTCAACAAAGAAAAGTAGCAGTTTTTAAGTTCTTCAAGTTAAGGTGGAGTTTTAGCACAAGGTTAAACATTCACAATACATTTCAAGCACGCATGGCAAGAGTATATGACCAGCGCAAAGTAAAGCATGCAATTTGCGGAGAATGTAAAGGGATGGGATTGGAGTATGCAAACGCAATTGGAGACACGGAAATTTTTGGCGTGGTTCCGATAGGTGGTGCTATCGTACATCCACATTGATGGAGACTTCAACCCACGAAGGGTAACAGTTGCGCGAGTCCACGGAGGGCTCCACCGACGAAGGGTCCACGAAGAAGCAACCTTGTCTATCCCACCATGGCCATCACCCACGAAGGACTTGCCTCACTAGGGTAGATCTTCACGAAGTAGGCGATCTCCTTGCCCTTAAAAACTCCTTGGTTCAACTCCACAATCTTGACGGAGGCTCCCAAGTAACACCTAACCAATCTAGGAGACACCACTCTCCAAAAGGTAATAGATGGTGTGTTGATGATGAACTCCTTGCTCTTGTGCTTCAAATGATAGTCTCCCCAACACTCAACTCTCTCTCACACAGATTTGGATTTGGTGGAAAGAAGATTTGAGTGGAAAGCAACTTGGGGAAGGCTAGAGATCAAGATTCTTGTGGTAGGAATGGAATATCTTGGTCTCAACACATGAGTAGGTGGTTCTCTCTCAGAAAATGAATGCCGGAAGTGTAGGCACGTTCTGATGGCTCTCTCCATGAATGAAGGAAGGGTGGAGGGGTATATATAGCCTCCACACAAAATCTAGTTGTTACAAACAATTTACCAAACTCCGTGAGACCGAATCGAGAAACTCGGTCGGACCGATATGGTTCAAAATGTGAATGTTAGAGTTTTCGGTGGGACCGATGTGCTAGGGTTAGGGTAAAACCTCAACTCGTTTTGACCGATTACACAAACTCGGTGAGACCGATTTTGGTAATGAGCAAAACAGCAAACTCGGTGGGACCGATTGCCTATCTCGGTGAGACCGAAATAGTTGCAACAAGCAACAGAGAGTTTGCAAGCCCATCTCGGTGAGACTGAGATCCCATCTGTTGTGGAATTGTCACGGCAGATGTCCTAGCGGAAGGACTTAGTCGTGGAGCCATCACAACTATGCGGTAGCTTGAGAGGGGTTGATCGGGATGAGAGACGCGAGGCGGATTAACACACAAGACAAGGGTTTAGACAGCTTCGGGCCCCGGGAAACATCATCCGGTAATAACCCTACATGCTGTTTGTGGCTAGGTCTCATTATGCTCATGAGGGAGTCGCCGCATAAACCGGCTCTCCTCTAGTTGTGTCTATCCTTCAAGATTATTTTGCCCCTCCTTGGGGTGCCCTGCCCCTCCTTATATAAGTTGGAGGGGCGGGTTACATGTGGAGTCCCAATAGGATTAGGACTAGTCTATCTCTTAATACAAATCAGATACAAGTCCGGGTCTTGATTCCTTGTAAGGGAAATATTCCTCATGCCTTTCCTCTTAAGCCGGCCCACCATAACATGAGCTGGCCTTCTAGGCCTTGGGCCTTGTCGTCCGTCTGACTCACCCGCCGGGTTACTAGTGAGTCACTAGCTCCAGCCGGGTCATACATCCGGCGGGTTACACCGCGGGGTATATCCCCGACATTAGCCCCCAGATTAGCTTGGATTTATCCATGGTAAACTTATGATGCAAAATAAACACAAGAACAATTTTGACAGGTTGTGCTCCGGTTTAAAAGTTTTCCTGAGCCGGCACCTGATCATCCTTAAGTCCTTGTCATTTCCTCCTGGATGTGTGTCCATGATCTCATAGCAAATCTCCTTTAGTAGATATGTTCAAACTTTGCCAATGCAAAAAATCCGGGCACTTCTTCTGGAAAATATGGGTCAATAGGCCAGTTTCATAATCAATTTGCTGACATTGGTTTCTTGCAGAAAAAATATTATAAAGAATAATCCATTTGACTCGGCTTCCAATGCTCTAGCTTGACAAAAATATTGGTCTTGAAATACTCATCTGATTTTCAGCCGTCTTAAAGATGTAGAACTTGCCGGTTTATCATTGCCAAAATTGTCGGTTTGTAAATATTGATGGCACCGGGTCATAATTGTTGCTAACATCCAGCTTGAAAATGTACTTCCCTTATATGCATATCAGTTGTAGCCCCCAAGTCTTAAGAAGGGAGCGTAGTAACAGCTTAAGACTTGCTTCAATAAAATGTCGCAACCTTGAAGAAATCCGGGTTGTTCATCTAAGTCACTAGTCATAAACTGAATATTCCACATATGCAGCCCCCAAGTGATGGGTTGTCATGCTTGCAGCAACCTGGGACTTGTAATTGTCTTATGCTCATAAAAACTTCAATCGGTGTAGCCCCCAAGGGTCGGGTCATTATACAATAATGAGTAGGGACTTCGTAGATATGATCATGTAGACTTGAGCATCAACGTGTAGCCCCCAAGGGCCGGCTCGTAAGATAATACTGAGCTGGGACTTTATATATACTTCATTGAAAATAACATCATATGATGTAGCCTCCATCATAGGGCTTGAATCCATGACCACAAGGTTAAAAGCCTTGTGCTCTACCAACTGA
Organism: Triticum aestivum; assembly: GCF_018294505.1. Lineage (NCBI taxonomy): Eukaryota > Viridiplantae > Streptophyta > Magnoliopsida > Poales > Poaceae > Triticum > Triticum aestivum. The sequence goes on from NC_057796.1 coordinate 100,020,783, forward strand.
GCAATGGACCCTTCAATATAATGGATTAAGGCTTGTGTACTTTGAATTTTTTACAGGAGCAATTAGTAGCCCCCAAGGGCCGGCTCATTACGATGTGATGAGTCGGGTCTTTAATAAGGCGAGCAAAAAATTACTTTGCATTAGCCCCCAAGTGCCATGGTGCATGCTGGCAGTGGCATGGGACTTGCACATTTGATGTAATCTCAATCTGAATAATGTAGCCCCCAAATGCCGGGTCGTAAGCCTGCAGTGACTCGGGACTATTCCCTCCATTGCAGAATAAATCATATCCATTGATAAAGAAATAATAGCCATTGCGCTGAAGCGACTTTGAAAACCTCAATCATAATACCGGTTATTGATAACCATAATAAAAATCCAGCCATGTTGGCTATTCAAGATTTAAATAATATAATCCGGTATGAAAACCTCAATCATTCAATATCATCATGACAATCCAGCCAAGTTTGGCTATTAAAGATTTGAATACCTTATCAGTTGACAAGTAAATCCGGAGTTTTAAATACTCAGTGGCTCTTGGCCGACGGCAACTTAATGCGCATCCATTGTAATCCGGGATTTTTGTAACCCGACGGCTTATAGCCTTTGTGCAAATCAATAATTGATAACCCTTTTGAAACACCAATTTCAATTTTTGATGATGGGCTTGAACTTAATCATTTATGTAAGTCATAGCTCTGCAAATCCTGCACAGAGTTTAAACAACATACGCCCTGGCAACTTAACGTCAAAAGCCAGGGCGGGTAACAACCCAAACATAATATAGACTTATGCAATTATGGAAAAGACTAGCATTAAGGCCATTCAAGCCTAAACATACTGGCAACTTAAAGTTTAAAAGCCATGGCGGGTTATAAAACCTCGCATATTCATATAACTTGGAAAATATACCTGTAGGATTGATTTATATTGCTAGCTTACATTGCCATATCCAATGAAGGTAACAATCCAATGATTTATAAGCGCATGATTCCAATGGCGAAATCCAAAATATACTGGCGACTTAACGTCCAAAACCAGGGCGGGTTATCAAACCTCGCATATTCATCCAACAATTAAAAATACTCGTAAGATTGGCTCAAATTTCTGGCTTACATCGCCACATCCAGTGAGGGTGTCAATCCCAAAGATTTATAAGCGCATAATTCCAATTGCACAATCCAAATTATACTAGCGACTTAAAGTCCATAGCCAGGGTGGTTTATAAAACCCAAAATATTCATACCATTATTGAAAGACATACTTGTAGATTAATACCATGGTGATGCCTTGATAATTATAATCCAGGGCCAGTATCAACCCAGAATCATGAAATGTCATCATTTTGATTGCTCAAGGCAAAATATCCTGACGACTTAAAATCTGCTTATCAGGGCGGGTTATCAAAACCAAAGATGTTCAATGATGAATCATATAATCAAGGCTACATGGCCTGTGAAATCAATTCATACTGCCGGCTTACAGCGCCATATGCAGTAAGGGTAATAGTCCAAAGACATAGAGCGCAGCGCCCTGTTCAATTTATTCATATCGCCGGCTTATCACACCATATGCAGCAAGGGGTAATATCCCAAAGCTTAGAGGCAGAGCTGAAAGCACAAAAAATCATCATATACTGGCGACTTAAAGTCCAAAGCCAGGCCGGGTTAATAAACTCCGACTAGATTCATATATGAACCATAAGGCAACATAGCCCTCCTCGGTTTTCAACCATGTATTAACATGTCACAAGAGATGAACCTCAAAAAATGTTCAAATCAAATATAAATCAAAAAACAAGGCTTTCAAAGGCTGCCAAGCCTCAAAGTCAAGTGTTGTTCAAGGGCCGCACAGCCGCTGAGTTAAACCTTCATTCAAACCTTATAAGCCGGGCCTCACATGACCAATCGCCATTTTAACTTTGACAAGTTCAGGGTCTTTATAAGATTGACTGTCAAGAGTACGGTGAGTCATTCCAGAATTACCTAGGCGGAGTGGCAGGCATACAAAGGCAGGATAACCCGGATTTTTGGTGAATACACCTGGCGTCCAAGCCTATTACAAGGGACAAACAAAGCTCTGTTCCATTAAACAATAAGCCCCCAAGTAATTTTTCAATCTAGGCGTATAAGCGGATCAATAGGGTAGTCATAGCTATGCTCAATGAGCAGGAAGCCCCCAAGTAATTTTTAACAAGTCATCAAGGCAGGTTGCCTATGTTTGAATTATCCATTATAGCAAGTTCTCTTTGGTAACAATTTCAACTTGGGCAGAGAAAACCCCCAAGTAATTTGCAACAAGGCGTACAAGCCGGATCAGTAGGGTAAGCATAGCTATGCTCAGTGAGCAGGAAGCCCCCAAGTGACCATAATAAGATGAGGCCATAAGGTAGGATACCCATGTTTGAACTGCGTATGATGGCAGCAAGTTCTCTTTGGCAACCTTTAATTTTTCTGAGAACTCGAACTTGCGAGAGATGAATTCTTTTTGAACCAGAATTTCAAACCGGATATTGAGAGCTTCAAAGCTTTTGTGAGAAACAGTTTTCCCTTGAGCCGGATTTTAAACCGGAATCCTTCATTTTACGCCAAAAAATTTCTGAGGGCCTTTAAATTGTCCCCAATAGGGCAGTAGCCTCCAGGGTCGGGTTATTTTTCCCTCCAATGACCCGGAGTTCTTGAATTCACTGAAATTGGCCAATTCTGCCGAGTCATGTCATTGTAGCCCCTGAGTCTCAAGACGACTCGAGGAGTTGGCTTGAGATTCTTCATATTTAACCGTGGCATAAACCGGAATATAAGTGAACAGCGGAATGCTGAAATTTATGTAAACCGGAAGCTTGAAGCGAGTTGATAATACTCGCAATATTTGTTATATATTCCTGGTATGAGTCATTCAGCCACCCAGTGCCATAAAGGTCTTTTTTGTAGTAGACAATTTGTCATGCCTTTAAAGAAGTTTGCAAACCAGAGTAATTATGTAATATAAAAACACTGGATGGATTTCACCTGATATGTTAGGCCAGAAAATATCCACTGCGGATTTGATGATCACCACGGTGAAGCTGAAATCAATCACGGCCGAATCTGCCGCAGGAGCAGATAGATGAGCCGACCGCGGCACTGTAAGCCAGCGCGGATGGGCGAGGCAATCGCAGGCGCGGTAAGCCGCGCGGACGGGCGAATCAACCACGTCATATCCATGTAAATTGGGCCGTAAAAACGGCGGTTTGCACATATATTCGTCGAGCATCATGGCACGGTCAGATGCTAGCGCATGATAATGATGGCGCGAGCTATATATCCGTGACACGACCTTCGCTCGTGCAGTGAACAATTATCATGCATCAAAAAATATCACGAGCCAGGGTACTTGCCCTTTAAAGAATAAAAAACATATCAATAAAATTTGACTGGATAGAGTTCACCTGATTTGTCCGGATGATAAATGATCCGTTCCATGAACAACTTCCAGCACTTGCAATGGCAATTTAGCCATTCTCCCGGGCCATGTAGTAATTGTACTGACCCCGGACAAGTACAAATAGTAATTTGATCAAGTGATGCCTTCCACGTCCACACAACAGCCACACATCCATCAAGCTTTTGGAATGCATGCCCCTCAATTAATACTTTTTGCACTAGGAGTAACACCTTTGTCTTGCTGGTGCTCATGGTGAACAAGGCTCAACCTGATCCTTTTCTCTATAATGCTGGTTGATCCATTAAACGGCTGGCTGCAGCAATGAAAGCGGCAGGGCCGGTTCGGGGTGAGGCTGCACTGCGGCAGCAACAGAGGCGGGCACTTTGAAACCGTCGCACGGGGGTAGCTCAAAGAGGCACGGCCGCGATGGCGGAGAGACGCCGGCGAGGCGGGACTCGGCAGAGCAGCCAGCAAGTACGTACACACCTATATCACCATGCATGCATGGAACCAATAAACACACCCAGCCGCACACTTTATGGCTGTGGAATCAGAGGATCCCGCGAATGCCGGGACGCCGGGCGCGGGCATGTGTCAACAGAGAGGCGGCTCATCGCAGAGACAGACCGCCCTATCGCGGGCAGCTCGAAGGCGCAGGGCCGGCGACTCGACGGCCATTGTGGCTCCGAGCAAAAGCAGGCTGCAGCGGCGGCCGGCGCGAGGTTGGCGGTGGCAGCAAGGCGCGCAGGCGGCTCGGAGGAGGCGAGGCGCACTGGCAGCTCGGCGCAGGCAGAAGTGGCCTGACGCGGCCGCAGGGGCGGCGGAGGTAGCCAGGCGCGGCTGTGGCCGTGGCCCGTGGCGATCTGGCTGCGGCCATGGAGTTGGGTGGCGCTCAACGCAGTTCGGCGGCTTGAGGCGGAGCAAGGCGAGGCCAGCTTGGCACAGTGGCCGCGGCGGGTCGACGTGCAGCTTGGAGGTGAAGGCGAGGCCGGCTTGGTGCAGCTGCGGCTGACGAAGCAAAACGTGATGGCAGTGGCAGCTTGCGGCCGCGAGGCGCAGGCCAAGACCAGATTGGTGCGGCTGTCACCGCCAGCAGCTTGCGGCAGAGGCAGAGGCGAGTCAACGGCGGAGCCCGAGTCCATGGAGACGTCCGCTTCCGGGTCGTGGCTGGATCCATCACTACAAAAAAAAGACACATCCGTGACATTTTGGCCCGAAAGAAATTTTTTCTGTCATACTTATGACACTTCTATGACGATAACTGTGACAAAACCCGGTATCATCATAGATGTGGTGTGGTCCTACTTCTATGACAAAAAATCATGACAGAAAATGGGCTTTTCGTCCTGGGCGGGCCGGAGACGCAGCTGCATGACATTCTTTGGGCCGTCCATGACGGAAAAAACCATCGTAGAAGCGAGGGCGCGGAAAATATCGGGGAGTTCCCGGTTACGGTGGGTGGTCGGGGGCCGAGCGATGCGCGTTTCTCTCGTACGTACGTGCGTGTGTGCGAGGCGTTGGGCTCTAACTGAACCCGAGCGAGGCGTTGCGCTCTAACTGAACCTGAGCGATTGCACTGCAGGCTACGCGTTACTGAACCCAAGCGATCGATCGATCCCTTGCTGTTAACTGAACCCGAGTGATTCCTTCGCCACTACTGCTAACTGAAGCCAATCGATGCTGCCTCTGGATGAACAGTGAGCGTTGTTGGGGGGTTTGGATGAACAGTTCCCGGTGGGGGGTTGGATGAATAGGACCCCGTGGTAGTAGAGGCCATTGTCGCTGGATGAACAGTACCCCGATTGATCGAGCCGATTGGGGTGGATGAATAGGACCCCGTGGAGGGCTGGATGAACAGGACCCCGTGGAGGGCTGGTTGAACAGTAGCCGGTGGAGGGCTGGTTGAACAGTAGCCGGTGGAGGGCTGGATGAACAGTAGCCCATGGAGGGGTGGTTGAACAGGACCCCGTGGAGAGGGCTGGTTGAATAGTAGCCGGTGGAGGAGCGCGCGGTGGAGGCTGGATGAACAGGAGCCCGTGGATGAACAGTCGCGGGTGGAGGCTGGAGGAGGTCGACGGTGGATGAACAGGAGCCCGTGGAGGCAGTCGACGGTGGATGAACAGGAGCCCATGGAGGCAGTCGACGGTGGAGATGAACAGTATCCCGTGGAGTCCCATTTTGCGGTACGCCACAGCCCTCCCGATGAACAAGACCCCTGTTTCGACCATAGTGCTCCAACACAAGTCCGTTCCTCCATTTTGAGGTACGCCACACCCCTCCCGATCAACGGGATCCCGTTTCGACCGTAGGAGGTCCGTTTCCTCCGTTTTGCGGTACGCCAGACCCCTCCCGGTGAACAGGATCCCGTTTCGACCATGGCCGGTCGAACACAAGGCCATTTCCTCCGTTCTGCGGTACGCCAGCCCTCGTTTCCATCGGCTGTTCCGTCCAAGCTGGTTGTCTCCCGATGAACACGACGACGCATTCCATTCTGACCCAGCCAGTTGCCTCCCCATGATCACGACAACGGCGCAGCTTCTCTGTTCTGACCCAGCCATGTACACGAGCCCTGCCCATACGTATGCGCGAGTAGGCGTTCTAGACCACGCCCGTATGTACGCATGTGTCTGTATTTACTTTCTTGCACCCTGGCCGCTGTACATACATGTACATGCTACGTGTGCGCCTCTACTATGACACGTGCCCTTCCTTACACGGCCACGGTTCATCGCTGCAGCCTGCAGACAGACAGATCGACTAGTATGTACATACACGTTCGCCACCAGAATGACAACGCTACATACACTTCGACCAGGTGGGTCCCGACTGTCAGGCACTTCCTTGCGTGCGAAGATGTAGCTGGTGGGTCCCAGCAGTCAGGGGGGCAAATCATTTTTTTGCCTGTAATATGGACGCACTTCCTTGCGTGCGAAGATGTAGCGGGTGGGTCCCAGCAGTCAGGGGTGAAACATTTTTTTGCGAAATACGGTGGCCCGTCCGGTGGGTCCCTGCTGTCAGGTGGAGGAATCATTATTTTGCGCGTAATAAGGAGGCATTTCCTTGCTGCGGCTGTGGACCCAGCTGTCAGCCTCTCCATGTACAATACTCTTCCGATGGAAGTCGTTCATTGACCACATTGACCACACCGCGCTGACAGTACCAGGGCGGTGGACGACGGCGAGGCCTAGGAAGGGGACGACGCGGAGCCGGGGAAGACGCGGCAGTGGATGCCCACGCGGAGGGGAGTACGTGCGTTGACTGCTTCGGCTGCGGTGTGAGGCTGCCGTCGCCGGAGAATAACAGGAGGTGTGGGTTAGTATAGAGGGATGGCATGGCCAGCGGTGGCAGCACAGCTAGCCACGGGAGGCAGGAGCAGGTGGCACGGCCGACGCTTGTCTGGGCGGCTGGAGCAAGAAGACTGTCGGAGTAAATGGCCACGGGTAGCCTAACTGACTCCCCCTGGTTCTTTGAAAAATTATCAGGCCGATCAAGCCTTCAACCATCCAAAGCACAGGGCCGCCTTCCCCTGGCCGGCTATCTCACGAGCCGACTCCTGGACGGCGACCCGGCCCTAAAAACCTTCCCGAAGAGAACCACAAGATGGCCGACTCCAGGAAGCCGGCCCCAAGGGTACCGACTCCCAGAAGCCGGCCACAAGATGACCGACTCCCAGAAGCCGGGCAAGATTGCACCCTCAAGGGCTGCACCCTCATAATGGTGACGAGACGGGACGTGGCTACAGTACAGCCTGCCACCCCCCGAATCCCGGAGCACGTGTGGCCACAGTGCGCCGTACGGGCCGGCCATCCCCCGTCCGGCGCGGCACTGTTGCCATGTTGACCATGACGCCACCCACGGCAGGCGCCAGTATGGCCCGTGGGCGGCGGGCCCCTTCACCCAGAGAGATGCTCGAAGGCGGCCAAGCCTCCCCCAGTCGGCCTGGGGCGTAGCCGGCTCCCAATAGCCGGCTACCTCCCTCCCTCGAAGTATGTGCATCATTAAGGAGACAAGACGAGGTAAGGCTGCAGTGAGAGCCCGCCGGGCGGCGGCACTGTAGCCATGCTTACCTCAACAAAGCCCTCGTCATCAGGGGTGAGGCAACAGTAACCGGCCACCGACAAGACCCCCAGGTGGTGGGGCCGGCCTGTCGGCCAAGAGGCCGGCAGCCGGCGGGACCCACCTGTCGGCGGGCCCCAACGGTCGGCGGAGAAGCCGGCGAACACACACACTGACGGCTGGGACCCGTGCCCAGCCGGATTACCATTGTATCCCTGGGGGGTAGGCCTATATAAACCCCCAGGGCACCCATGCAAAGGGTTGATCTCTTAGAGTTTTAGACACCACATAGAGAGAAAAGGAGAGCTAGCCTTGCCCTTCTTCTTCCTCTAGCCAAACAGCTCAAGGAGCCACTTGTAGCTACTTGTGTTGATCTAGTGATCATGCGGAGACCCCGCAGAGCCGGACTAGGGGTGTTATCTCCACGGAGAGCCCCGAACCTGGGTAAGATTCACCGGCGTGCATGTCTTGGCCTCATCCCGTTTCCAGGCACCGGCGATGTCTTACTAGCTCCCACAATGATAAGCCACCCATTGGCATATGTCGCACCTACCACCCGACAAAGACCAGAGGTTGAAGAAGCACTACGGCAGTTGGATGGACATCGTACGGTCACTGGAGCTAGAATCGTTCATATTGACTAAGTTGACAAAACCCTCCGTCCCCGTCAACTTAGTAGGCCCACAAGTCAGCCTCCCATTATGCTGGGTCCCAGCTATCAGGTGGAGTATTCATTTTTTGTGCGTAATAAGGAAGCACTTCCTTGCGTGCGAAGATATAGCTGGTGGGTCTGAGCTGTTAGTGGCTGGAATTTTTTTCGCAAAATACAGAGGCCTTTCTATTGGTCCCAGATGTCACATGGAGGAATCATTATTTTGCGCATAATAAGGAGGCATTTCCTTGTGTGCGGTCATGGACCCAGCTGTCAGCCTCTCCACGTACAGACCACTTCCGATGGACGTCGTTCGTTGACCACGCCGCGCCGAGAGCACCAGGGTGGTGGACGACGATGAGGCCTATGAAGGGAACGAGTCGGAGCCGGGGAAGGCACGGCAGTGGCTGCCCAAGTGGTGGGGAGTACGAGGGTTGACTAGTTCGGCTGTCGACGCCGGAAAATAACAGGAGGTGTGGGTGAGTAGAGGGATAGCCAGACCAGGGATGCGAGTATGGTGGGGCCGAGAGGCCTGCCTGGCAGCATAGCTGGCCACGGGAGGTGGGAGCAGGCGGTTCCTCCGGCGCTAGTTTGGGTGGCTGGAGCAGGAAGATCAGAGACTAAAGAAGCACGATTGTCGTTAGATTGACATCTAACGGTCTGACGCTGGTAGAGTCGATTGTTGACTAAGTTTCTTTTTTTGAGAAACCTTGTGTACGCATGAACTTAGTAGGCCCACAACTCAGCCTCCAAATCTGTGGCAGACAACATAGAGCCCATTTGCTATTTTTTAATAATTTGCAGCCCATTTGCTAATTCTTAAGTAATTTATTACAGCCCATTTTCTGCCCAGGACCACGGTCAAAAAGTTCAACCTTATTTCGCATATTTCGGTGGAGTCCGAACTGTTGTAATCCCGAAATGATAAAAAAAATTAAGAACTTATTGATTTGGCAAAAAAATCGTTTTGTTTTTGTAAGCAAACAAGACGACAATTGAGTTGGTTTAAGGGAAAACCAGTGGTGAAAAAATCTACACTGGGAGGGAAAACAACAACAAAAATAAGGATGTAAATATGAAAAGGGAACTTTATGTATTTTCAATATAATGATACATGTATATGAAGTAAAACTATAGGTAGAGATTAGAAAACGGAAGTAGGACATGGCATTTCAAGAGGAAAATAGAACTGGGCTGTGTGTTTGATTCAGTAAAAAAACTGCCTGCGGATGTTGTAAGACAAAATATAACTAACGCTGGCGGGCTAGAGGCCAGTGGATACTTGCTGGATCTTTGTGCCCCGTTGTTTTCATGGGCTAGGCCTGTTAAAAACAAAACCAAGCCTGGGCAGTCTACAGCCCAGTTGAAACTTGCTCGACCTGAAAAAACAATATACCTGCTCAATAAACGAGAGAATTCTGCAAGTATAGACTGATAACTGGGATGCAGCAGGTATATTGTTTTTTCATCATGATAATAAGTGCATGCACTTGTTTTGAAAAATTTGGAGAACTGGGAATTCGAACGGCAGGTGCTTATGCTACCCATCAAATAAAAATCAGGTACGTGAAAATTCATTTTGAAACAAATGATTCAGCTTTATATCCACGTCGACCCTCGGCATGATGGTTGGAAACAAATGCCAAGTTCATACCGAAAGATCATTAACAGCAATACCAACTTGCGGACGACAAGGTAGTACAAGTACCAATACCAAACTAACTTATAATGTTTTTAGTCCTGGCCTAGTGTTCGTCTGGTAGAAAATCTTGCAGAAGACCAGCTCCCGCTCCTTCTCTTGCTCTAGGTCCCCGAGGTGGTACTGGTGCATCACCCAGTTTGTCCTCTGCTGGTCGAAGTTCTTTTTTGTGGGAATGGTCGAAGTTCTTGTTGGTGTGCAGCACCAGAACCTTTTTGTTGCCCGTCTGCCGGCTATTGACCATCACCGGCAAGGTATTGTCGGTCTTGTGCCACATCACATGCATGCCGCACTCCGACTGTATCTTGCGACGCGTCCACGAGCCCCTTTTGAACGCCCTGGAATTGCGCTGGAAGAAATGCTTGCTTAGGCCACTCAGTGTGATACCTGCAGTATTGTCGAATACATGTTTTAGTGTACGTAGTTGGCATTTTCATAACATCTTTGGCATGTTCCAGTCACTTGTTTCACTTTTTTATTAACTGCCAGATTGTAACTGCTTCACTAGGTTTGCGTCTAAAAAGAAAAATAGAGCTATAAACAAAGGAATATGTTTGTGCAAGTAGACGGCTGATCGGTGTCTTACCTGGAAGTTTCTCAGCATGGGTGTAGCATATGCCGTGCTCGCTATCGATGGTTGGTTTGAACAAATCGATGAGAGGGTGAGATCTCGCGCTGTCGGCACTCACTTTGGCCTCAAGGTGCTCGATCAGCTCCTGATCCGTGGGATCGAACTTGACGCCAGCCGGCAGCACCGGCCAATCCTTCTTGGAGTTGCATCGGTTAATTCCAGTTATATGGTACTCAACATATGATCAAATCGAATGTTTTAAGTGAATGATGAAAGATTTTGACAGATAAGTGGTAGTACTCCACATCTGAAGTCCACAATACCCGAACACGCTGCCGGGATTCTTGTGTCACCTCACGCGCAGCGTGTTGTCACGTCAATTCAATGTGAGGACATGATGAATAATTTGACCGACGTATACTAGTACTGCTACTGTACTACTTACTAGTCGTATTTAGTGTCACATTTTAACCATAGGTTTAACTAACAAAATGTCAGTGCATGTCACCGAAAATTATTCCATTTGAAACTATGTTCAAATACGAATAAAACAATATAATTTTTTGTGACATGCATTAACATTTAGTTAGTGAAATTTATGGTCAAAATTTGACACAAATTACAAAGGTGACCAGTAAACCAGGAGGAAGGTAGTAGTACGAGTAGCGCAATATACGGTATAGAGGACTAGTACAAATTTAGAAATGGGGTAAGAATTTACAAGGCTGTGCGACAGACTTTGTAGGCTACATGAGTAATACAAAATATAATTCCCATTGGACAACACTTTCACCAACAAGTACACACTTGAAGCCTAATTGATATATATATATATATATATATGGCTTCTGCACAACATCTTCATCATCATTATCGGTACATCCTACGCAGGTGAGTTAGGATGCACTTGATCCCAGAAAGGTATCTATCCTTCAAACCAGAGGAGTGCTTCAAACTAACAACAGTACATAATATCCAACAAAAGAGGGTCATGCTACAGCAGCAGGATACATGGCTCAGTCTAGATATCAGTACGAATCAAGTTGTGCATATTTGCTGTTGGCATGAACCACATCGCCGCATGTCGGGTTTGCAAAAGCCATCCATCGCATGGAAGCTTGATGCCTTTCACACACTGAAGATTATCTCGCAACAAGCTGTGTCGACGAATCTCTGGATATGGTGATTCATGAAACCCATGGTATGATGTGTAAACACAGCTCCCCCTGGCGAATGGAAGTTGCATAGCACGGTAGTCATCGCCGGTGATATGATCGATGATTGGTTGGATGATCGGATAATTGAGCCGGAGGAACATGGAGTGGTTGCCGAGGCTGTAAACCCGCCTCTAGTTGAATACGCTTGGCCCAACGGAGCTGGGATCTTTCTTGAACACAAAGCAGCCATAGCCATCAATGTCACGAACGCCCCAGGCATTGTACTGCATGTGGTTTGATGAAATGGTTTGGTCAATTTGGTACGTGCAAATGAGCATCAAATGGCCGCCGTCAGCTGAACGAGCGATAAACCACCACCCATCGGCTGCTATGATTCCAGGTCCTGGAATCATGAAGGCCAGCGCATTTGTGTCTGCTGCAACAATTCAAATTGGAGACCAAAAGGACAAAAATAAACAATCATGTTCAGAGTATGTGTGGAATTAAGATTATTACAACAGTGACACATATCATAGACAGAGAATTGCAATGCCGTGGTCATAATCATACCCCAAGTTAAAAAAAATAAGCCAATGGCTTTCATATTCTAGAAATATATCATGGTTCAAACATCATGTAACAATGAGAGGAAAACAGATATGACAGGGCCTACTCATATTCTACCAAAGCACTTACTACAGTTATCATATCAACTCTAAGCAATAACATGCGTTGTTATAAAAATCCTGGAAATGAGAGTAACATATAGCAATCATGAGGTTATACTCATAATATCTATTCTAACAATCATTAGATGCCAATTATTCTCATATCAACTCTAACAATAACATGTGTGGTCATAAAAATCTAGGAAATGAGAAGAACATATAGCAATGATGTGGTTATAGACATACTATATATTCTAAATTTGTAACAATGAATAGGCAGTCGTATTCTTAAGGTAAAGTTGAGATGAGATAGAACAATTACACGACGATAGATTCCACCAGTATAGGCAGCCAATCTGTGCGTCAGCCGCATAAAAGATGCCATCGTGCACTATAGCATCAGACAGAAATGTTGGGTGAAGAGGATCGACGATGAGCCATAACCATGTATGGTGACCGGATTCCAGATAGACTAATCCCATGTTGAACATGGCAATGAGCTTGTAATCCATGTAGTCTTCTGATGGTGCGGGCACTTCGCAGATTACAACCTTCAGCAAACAGAGGTCAAGCCAAAAGCTCAACGCATCTCGTGCGTAGTAGGCAGGAGTGTCCGGCGGGCCGCGAGGCTCGAAGGCGGCGGTATCCAACGATGGAAGGGTGATCTCTCGCTGGGTGTAGATATCCACGAGACGCCACGGACTACTGGATTGGTGGATGAGGACGATCCAGTTGGTCTTCATGCCGGCCCAGTAGTGGCCGCGCATGAAGGACAGGTGGACGGGTAGTGGTAGCATGTCGAGGGGCACCACAGCAACCTCCGTAGGATTGTCAAGTCGGTATCTGGGCCACCTGCGAGGATCGGGCATCAGCAAGTAGGGTGTCTTGAAAAGAGCCGGCCGGTTGTAGACGAGTAGACGGTACAAAGACACCGAGCATGCGGCCAGACGGACGGTGCTGAGCAGGTCCATACGATTACAGATCTGCTCCAAGAGAACATCGGGGAGGGAATTCCAATCGCGGCTCTGCGTGTCAGTCGGTTCTACCATAGGGTTTCTTAGGGCGCTGAGTGACTGGGGTTTTTGGTGCCTGCGAGCCAGCGGGGAAGTGGATTCGGGCGGGCGAGTGAAGAAGATGGCGTGTGTGGCCGAGCAGTGAGCGGGGGGATATGGTACGCGCGAGCTACCAAGGAATATGGCGCGGGCGAGTGAGCAGTGAGCGGGGGCAAATGGTGTGCAGCCGATGATGGGGAAGAGAGGAGGAAGAAGAAGATAGGAGGAAGAAGAGTGAAAGACGGGGAAGAAAGTGCATTAAATCTCAATTCTACTAGTACTACTACCAGGATATATCGTCCTTCGGAGTGTAAATAGTTATGCCGATGACATGTGGGTCTACCTCAAGAGGGCCCATATGTCAGTTAATGGAGGAGAGAGGTGCGTAGTCATATTTGCGGAAGCGTGCTCCACTAGCAAACATGATTGCAGTACTGGGTAAGACTGATTTAGTAACACCAACACGCTGGTTCAGCTTATTAATCAAGTGTCCCATCTATTGCAGCGTGTATTGTCACTTCACTGTGAAGACTAGATGAATAGTTCTCTCTGACCGAGATGGGGAATAATGGATCGCGAAGACTTCCTATCTACAGTATCCCTATGCCTGTACGCTCGGGCCCCTCCCAATGCTCCGCCTTGTACAGGTGCTAAGGCTGCCATGTAGGCAAAAAGTCTGATGTGGCAAGGTAATTAAGAGGACAGATAAGTGTGGTGACCCCAGTACTAAGCGCGAGAACCTAGACAAAAGATTTAAATGGAAGAATCCCACCAATGCATGAAGAACTTTAGTTACAAAATCATTAAATAAAGGATGCTTAGCACCAACAAGTTAAGCACCTGTACATGTAAGCATTGGGAGCTTTAGTTGCTAAAGTTTTTAATGTGCTTAGCACCCCATGTAAGCACCAATGCATTGGAAGTAGCCTCATCCTGTCCAACAAGATGAAACAATTGGCCAAGGCACCCGGTGCCAATAATGTAGGAGTACTAGTACTACCTCCTTTCCGGTTTATGGGGCTCAATTCAAAAATCTCATCAACCAAGGTAGATGATGAGTGGTGGAATATTTTTTGTAGTTTGCAAAAACACTCAATTAATGAACTTGTTTTCCTCAAAAAATTATGTTTACCAATGCATTAATTTTGTGTCAAACTTTGACCATCTTCTCCCTCCGTCCAGGTAAACATTGTGTCCCCCGTCTCCTGTTACCATCGACCTTAGACGCACAGTTCGGGACCCCCTACCCGAGATCCGCCGGTTTTGACACCGACATTGGTGCTTTCATTGGGAGTTCCACTGTGCCGTCCTCAAAAGGTTTGACGGCTCCTTCAATCATCAACAACAGTACTATCCAAGGGGAAACCTTCCTCCCCAGACAGATCTTCGCGTTTGGCGGCTTCGCACTGCGGGCCAACTCGCTTGGCCATCTGGAGTAGATCGACAGCTACGCCCCTGGCCATCAGGTCAAATTTGGGAGCTTGAACTATGTCGCGGATATCCGCGGAGACTTGATCTTCGACGGATTCGAGACCGCGGCAGTCGCTCTCCGTCGCCACGATGAACATGACTTAAATCTGTCATCGGGCCATGTCCAGGAAATTGCACCTGTAACCGCTCTGGCCTTAGATCCGGAGTAGATCGCGCCCTCCGAGGACGGGAAGCTCAACCCCGCCACGGAAGCCGTAGATTCTGCGGCGTTGGAGCCGCACACAGACCTAATCTCGGGTGATGTCTGTGTCACCGGAACCTCGGACTCGTTTTCGGCTATAAGTTCCGAGCTACGTGCGTCCGCGTATGTCGAGCAGGATCGGTCATCGATCGCCGAATTCAGTGCCGCGGACATCTTCCGGCACTCGCCTTTAGGCGACATGCTAAACTCGTTAAAAATCTATCCCTAGCGGGGGACTCTCAGCCGAATTATATCCGGTTTGAACTGGAGGATGACGATGGAGAATTTTGTTTCCCACCCATCGCCCACTTCATAGCCACTGTCGACGACCTAACCGACATGCTCGATTATGACTCCGAAGACATCGATGGTATGGGCGATGATGCCGGAGAAGAGGAGGCCCAAAACCCGCCGTTCACTGGACGATGGGCGGCCACTTCCTCATATGACGTATACATGGTGGATTCACCAAAAGACAATAGCGGAGATGACAAGGAAAACCCAGTGGAGGATGACCCTCCTAAGACACAACCAAAGCGCCGGCGTCAGCGGCGCTGCTCTAAATTGCGCCGCAGCAAAGACGGGAACACTAGCACAGGAGACGATAACACTCTGGATGGTGCCGAAGACACAGAAGACCCCGATGAACAAACTGTCAAACAAGACAATCGGGAAGATGGGCAAGTTAGCCCTAATGAACAGGCCATAGACGAAGACTCGGAGGATGGTAGTTATCATCCGCTCTCCGAGGAGGAGGTGAGCCTCGGCAATGAGGATTTTATCGTTCCTGAGGAACCCCTCGAGCAGGAGCGCTTCAAGCGCCAGCTAATAGCCACTGCAACGAGCCTGAAAAAGAAGCAGCAGCAGCTTCAAGCTGACCAAGATCTGCTCAACGACAGATGGACTGATATTCTAGCAACCGAAGAATACAGCCTTAAGCGCCCAGCCAAAAGTTACCCGAAGCGCAAATTACTGCCCCAGTTCGATGACGAGGCGCCGGAGCCCGTACCATCATCGCGCAATGCGGCTGACCGACCACCACGCAGTCGGGATAAAGCGGCAACTCAAGCCGAACACCAGACTGCCCCACCTTGCCGTAAAGGCAGGGATAAAACAGCTCGGGGTTATACATATGACCTTTGGCAGGACCTGGACAGTAGGGCAGGGCATACAAGATCGATCTACGGATCGCGAGGACGTGCCTCGACACGCGACGACGGCTATCTATTCGGACGTGACAAACCTAGTCATGCCCGGGCTGAAAACCGCAGACGGACTCCATCGGAGCTACGTCGCGATGCGGCCCGATATAGAGGCGCCGCACATCCTCTTTGCTTCACTGACGAAGTACTAGATCATGAATTCCCAGAAGGGTTTAAACCCGTAAATATCGAATCATACGATGGAACAACCGATCCCGTGGTATGGATCGAGGATTTTATTCTCCACATCCATATGGCCCGCGGAGATGACCTTCACGCCATCAAATACCTCCCACTAAAACTCAAAGGGCCAGCTCGGCACTGGTTAAACAGTCTACCTGAAAATTCTATTGGCAGCTGGGAGGACTTGGAAGAAGCCTTCCTTGACAACTTCCAAGGTACATATGTCCGGCCACCAGATGCCGATGACTTAATTCACATAGTTCAACAACCTAGAGAGTCAGCCAGGAAATTCTGGAGTAGGTTCCTAACTAAAAAGAACCAGATAGTAGACTGTCCGGATGCCAAAGCCCTAGCGGCCTTTAAACATAGCATCCGTGATGAATGGCTCGCCTGCCAACTCGGCCAGGAAAAACCGAAGTCCATGGCAGCCCCCACGGCACTCATGACCCGCTTTTGTGCGGGTGAGGATAGTTGGCTGGCCCGTAGCAAAAACATAGCCAGCGAAACAGGTACCTCCGACATCAAAAACAGCAACGGCAAGCTCCGACGCAGCAGACACAAACACCAAAGCAATGGTGACAATACCGATGACACCACAGTCAACGCCGGATTCAGTGGCTCCAAGTCCGGTCAGCGGAAGAAGCCATATAAAAGAAACAATCAGGGACCATCCAGCTTGGACCGCATACTCGATCGTCTGTGCCAGATCCATGGCACCCTAGACAAACCAGCCAATCATACCAACAGAGATTGTTGGGTTTTTAAACAGGTTGGCAAGTTAAATGCCGAGAACAAGGAAAAGGGATCGCAAAGCAAGGACGATGACGAAGAGCCCCGGCAACCGAACACGGGGGGGGCAAAAGAAGTTTCCCCCTCAGGTCAAAACGGTGAACATGATATATGCCACACACATCCCTAAGAGGGAGCGCAAGCGCGCGCTCAGGGACGTCTATGCGATAGAGCCAGTCGCCCCAAAATTCAATCCATGGTCGTCATACCCGATCACCTTTGATCGCCGGGATCACCCGACCAGTATCCGTCATGGCGGTTCAGCCGCACTGGTCCTCGACCCAATCATTGACGGATTCCACCTGATGCGAGTCCTCATGGACGGTGGCAGCAGCCTCAATCTGCTCTATCAGGATACAGTGTGCAAAATGGGCATTAACCCATCATAGATCAAGCCCACAAAGACTACCTTTAAAGGAGTCATTCCAGGTGTAGAGGCTCGCTGTACGGGCTCCATTACGCTAGAGGTTGTCTTCGGATCTCAGGACAACTTCCGAAGCGAAGAGTTAATCTTCGATATCGTCCCTTTTCACAGCGGCTATCACGCACTGCTCGGATGAACCGCATTTGCTCGATTCAATGCGGTGCCTCATTATGCTTACCTCAAGCTCAAGATGCCCGGACCATGCAGCATCATAACAGTTAATGGAAACATGGAAAGCTCCCTCCGTACCGAGGAGCACACCGCTGCCTTAGCAGCAGAAGTATAGAGCGGCCTTTTCAAGCAGAACCTTAATTCGGCGGCCGAGCTCCCGGACACTATCAAGAGGGTCCGGACTATGCTGCAGCAGCACAGCTCAGCTTGTCAAGAGCTCGAGAGCAATTTGGCCTCCGTCCCAGTCCCGATCAAGTGGCAGCATTCGCGCCGCGTGTACATAACTATGCACTGAAAATACAATGGGCATAGATAGAGGCATAACTAGATGGTGATCCACAATACGGCTCGACCGCTCCCGGACACATATACTTTCATTGTTTCCTTTTCCTCCTTTTCAGGTTTCTTTTTCCACATGCTTTCCCCGATGGCTTGATCACCGGTCCTGTCAAAAGATAAATACACCAAGATGGCAAGAAGCACAAACATACAGGGGAATTTCTAGGTGTTTTCTTTAACGATCACTCTACCTATTTTCAGGACCCACACGCAGCTCTCCCTTGGTTGTGGCATGTCAAATAGCATGTTGCTTATTGCACTATTTGTATCAGTGTGCTTTAACGTATTAATAAAATTATAAAGAAAACAGTTTGCGGCCCAAATTCTGCGGCCCTGGCTCATTACCTTTGCTCCTTTTCTGTTTCCCTTTTTTCTGTTGATAACCTTAGCACCCGTACACTTTGGTACATTTCAATTTGCCAGGGGCTTCATAGAGCCCCGCATTATGGCAACAAAGTCCGAACACTTTTTTACAGTATAGTTCGGCACCCCGAATTTAGCATTATATGCATTGGCTCCGAATCATGTCTTTGGTCAATAGTTGGGTCGCCCGGCTCCTGTGCTTACTACCTTACGTTCCGCTATATCGGCTAAGGTAGTAAAGGGAGAACTACTGCGATTGTGCCCTGGTTTACCCGATGGAGCACCTCAGTAGAGAAAGCCGAAAACTGACTGTCATGATGCGGCGAGAGCCGGCCAGCTCTTCGGAGGTCTCATATCGTTGGAGATTTTTTTTCGCATTACGCGAGGGATCGGTACTTACCCGATCAAGTGTTTACAGCATCCTAGTTCTGATACTAGGGGTTGCGCCTATATTTTTATTGTCAAACTCCTATGGCTAAGTGAGGGTGTTCAAGCCGCATAGTCTGATTGCCTGGTTCGTTGCGCTAAACACCTCCTTCAAGGACCAAACAATTGGATCAAGAGTGTTTAGATTACATCCCGAACACCCCCGTACTACCTACATGGGGGCAGAAGCCGACGACTGGCCAACTCTCAGATTTCACAAAATACGGCCGCATAGGAGGTAAAATTTAAAAAAAAACAATATATTACATAACAACTTTGTTTTATCATACAAGGCAGAGACAAACTGAATGTACTCATTCAAAGATAATGTCTTTCGCACATTGCGTCGCCACAATGCGAGACCCCTCCAGGACGTCTCCAAAATATCGCTCGGGCGTGCGGTGCTCCTTGCCCTCAGGCGGCCCCTCGGTCGCTAGCTTGACGGCGTCCATCTTCGCCCACCACACCTTGACATGGGCGAAGGCCAGGCGCATGCCCTCGATGCAGACCGACCGCTTGACGACGTCCAGCCAAGGACAGGCATTCACCAACCGCTTCACGAGGCCAAAGTAGCTGCTGGGTATAGCTTCGGCAGGCCACAGCCGGATTATCAAATCCTTCATGGCCAGTTCGGCCACCCTGTGCAGCTCAACCAACTGTTTTAGCTGATCCCTGAAGGGCACCGGATGTTCTGGCGCAAGATATTGCGACCAGAATAGCTTCTCCGTTGAGCTCCCTTCTTCGGCTCGGAAGAACTCTGCAGCGTCGGACACACTGCGTGGCAGATCCACAAACGCCCCTGGAGAACTCCGAATCCGGGTTAGTAAGAAATACCTCTTCTTCACATACTTGCTTTGCATACTAAACGCCTTACCTGTCGCGATCTTCTTGGCCTCCTGGATCTCCTGGAGGGCGCCCTGGGCTTCAACCCGGGCCTCTTCCGCGCTTTGGCGAGCCCTGGCGAGTTCAGTGTCTCGAGCCGAAACATCGCACTCCAAGGCCTCACATTTTTTCACAGCGCTCTAGAGCTCTTGCTGGACCTCGTTGAGCCTGGCCTTGAGCTTTTTGCGTGCGGCTTGCTCCTTGGCAGCTTTCTCCTCGGCTTCGGCCAGGGCCTTTTTAAGGGCCTCGACCTCGGTCGTCGCTCCTACACATATCATGACACTACGGTCAATACACAACATTTATTCTTTCCAAATATATGGCGAGTTATCACATACCTTGCTAGTCTTCTAGCCGCTTCCTCGCCTGGCCGAGCTCCTCCTTGGCCCGCTCCATTCTCTGCTTCAGTCCGGAGACTTCGGCAGTGTGTGAGGTCGCGGCTAGCAACGACGCCTGCTTATGCATATAAGACACATTTAGTTAGTTTCCTGCGAAAGTTAATTGATCCTCTATCCGGCTTTTCTTTCCGAACACCGGACAGTGTCTCAGGGGCTACTATCTACATTGGGATTTTCTCTCTTGCGTCGCTTACCTCAAAACCTGTCAGCAGGCTGCTGCAGGCTTCGGTCAGTCCACTCTTGATGGACTAAACCTTCTCAATCACCGTACCCATAAGGATACGGTGTTCATCCACAATGGAAGCACCTCGTAGCGCTTCCAGCAGATTATCCGGTGCCTCTGGTTGGACAGAGGTCACCGGCGGAACAGGCACACCTCCTCCTTTCGGGGAAGGCTGCTCGCTTGACTCCGGAGCCGTGTAGGTCTCCGGAATAGTATTCGGCTGGGGGCCGAATTGGATATGGCCCCCATCGCTAGTCTCCATGGGGGCTTCCTCCCCCATGTGCCCGCCGGCCGAGGAGTCATCCTCTGGCGCCACCATAACGGCCTCCGGAACCTCTCCCTGGCCTAGGAAGGTCCTTCGGGACACCACCTCGTCACCACCCTTGGCCGTGGGAGAGTGAGTGGCCGGCGGTGACTCGCTGGCCATCGCCTTTGAATCTAGCGAACTTCCTGATGAGAATCGCTGGGAGCTGTCGTGCGCCGGACTGTAATAGCATAATATGTTAATACCATGAAGCAGGAAGGCCGGACACATGGACGTATACGGATTTTTAGTACTTACAATGTGGCCAGGGGCTTGCTTCGGGGGGCGCTCTGGGCTACTATCGACATCCCATGCGGAGTTATCCGCGAGAGGGGCCTTCCCCCTCTTGGGCGCCTCCGCCTCCAAATTTGTGGAGGCCGCCCTCTTCTTGCTTCCCCCTCTGGGGGGGGTTGATTTCCTCCTCCTACTCCTTGTTGTCTTCGGCGGCAGAGGAGTGAGTCTTGTCTTCGGACATCACGTCCGAAGCGCCCTTGCGGCGGAGGCCATCCACTTGCCTTGACCTCCGGATCCGGACATGGTTGGGTGCTTACTTGAGGTGGAAAAGATGAGAACTTGGGCGATGGAGCTCAACGACGGAAGGGCAAAGGAAGAGAGAAGGCGTGGGTGAAGAAAGGGAATCCTTATCCTTTTATAAAGGTAGTGAATATCATACGCCTCCCCACTTGCCTTAAAACTCGCCTATTCCTAAGGACTGTGCAAACGGCACGGTTGGATTACCCACGCCTGTATTGATGAGAATCCCGCAATAAGGGGACACGATCTCTGCTTTGACAAGACGTGCCAATGGAAACCGCATCTCGAAACGCAGAACGGCAGACGAAAACGGTTCAAAATAATGACCGGGCAGACGAGATGTCATCTTGCAAAAAGTTGTCAGCAGATGGGACTCGTGAAATATTATACTCTCTACGGTTGTGTGTGTGGTACCTGTGTTGCAGATCCCGACACTTTCGCTTCGTCCGAAGACTATCTTGGAGTACTCGGAAAGGGGAACCCTCCTTCCAATGCCGAAGACAATCTGCGCGCCGGACACCTCGTCATTGAAGCCTGGTTCAGGGGCTACTAAGGGAGTCCTGGACTAAGGGGTCCTCGGGCATCCGGCCTATTGGATATGGGCCAGACTGATGGGCTGTGAAGATACAAGACCGAAGACTCTCTCCCGTGTCCGGAGGGGACTCTCCTTGGCATGGAAGGCAAGCTTGGCGGCCAAATATGAAGATTCATTTCTCTGTAACCGACTTTGTATAACTCTAGTCCCCTCCGGTGTCTATATAAACCGGAGGGCTTAGTCCGGAAAGATATATAGTCATACGGGATAGACCTCTAGGGTTTTAGCCATTACGATCTCGTGGTAGATCAACTCTTATAATACTCATATTGATCAAGATCAATCAAGCGGGAAGTAGGGTATTACCTCCATAGAGAGGGCCCGAACCTGGGTAAACATTGTGTCCCCCGTCTCCTGTTACCATCGACCTTAGACGCACAGTTCGGGACCCCTACCCGAGATCCGCTGGTTTTGACACCGACAATAGGGACTTCATGAGAGATCTAGAATAGATAGTGTAGAGAACAACGTGCGAGATTGAGAACGATGATACATTAGGGAGCTATGGAAAGAGTCACAACATATATGTATACAGGGAAGGAGCTGGGGCGGGTCCGCATGTGGGAGAGATAGAAAGAGGAGAGTGGTGCACAAGGAGACAAAGTGTGCTGGTTTGCAGTGGGGGTGGTGTGTGAGGTGAGTGTGCGAGAACCACATAACTAGGGAGATAGACGTTTGGGGGCGATGTTTTGTGTGTATGAGTGATGTCTACTATGCAACCTTCTTCTTGTAGACGTTGTTGGCCCTCCAAGTGCAGAGGTTTGTAGGACAGTAGCAAATTTCCCTCAAGTGGATGACCTAAGGTTTATCAATCTGTGGGAGGCGTAGGTTGAAGATGGTCTCTCTCATACAACCCTGCAACCAAATAACAAAGAGTCTCTTGTGTCCCCAACACACCCAATACAATGGTAAATTGTATAGGTGCACTAGTTCGGTGAAGAAATGGTGATACAAGTGCAATATGGATGGTAGGTATAGGTTTTTGTAATCTGAAAATATAAAAATAGCAAGGTAGCAAGTAGTAAAAGTGAGCATAAACGGTATTGCAATGCTAGGAAACAAGGCCTGGGGTTCATACTTTCACCAGTGCAAGTTCTCTCAACAATAATAAAATAATTAGGTCATATAACTATCCCTCAACATGCAACAAAGAGTCACTCCAAAGTCACTAATAGCGGAGAACAAATGAAGAGATTATTGTAGGGTACGAAACCACCTCAAAGTTATTCTTTCGGATCGATCTATTCAAGAGTTCGTACTAGAATAACACCTTAAGACACATATCAATCAACACCCTAATGTCACCTAGATACTCCAATGTCACCTCAAGTATCCGTGGGTATGATTATACGATATGCATCACACAATCTCAGATTCATCTATTCAACCAACACAAAGAACTTCAAAGAGTGCCCCAAAGTTTCTACCGGAGAGTCAAGACAAAAACGTGTGCCAACCCCTATGCATAAGTTCACAATGTTACGGAACCCGCAAGTTGATCACCAAAACATACATCAAGTAGATCACGTGAATATCCCATTGTCACCACAGATAAGCACATGCAAGACATACATCAAGTGTTCTCAAATCCTTAAAGACTCAATCCGATAAGATAACTTCAAAGGGAAAACTCAACCCATTACAAGAGAGTAGAGGAGGGGAAACATCATAAGATCCAACTATAATAGCAAAGCTCGCGATACATCAAGATCGTGCCAAATCAAGAACATGAGAGAGAGAGATCAAACACATAGCTACTGGTACATACCCTCAGCCCCGAGGGTGAACTACTCCCTCGTTGTCATGGAGAGCGCCGGGATGATGAAGATGGCCACCGGTGAGGGATCCCCCCTCCGGCAGGGTGCCGGAACAGGGTCCCGATTGGTTTTTGGTGGCTATAGAGGCTTGCGGCGGTGGAACTCCCGATCTATTGTGTTCCCCGATGTTTTTAGGGTATATGGACATATATGGGCGAAAGAAGTCGGTCAGGGGAGCCACGAGGGGCCCACGAGGGTGGGGGCGCGGCCAGGGGGTAGGGCACGCCTCCCTGCCTCGTGGCTTCCTCGAAGCTTCCCTGACGTCTACTCCAAGTCTCCTGGATTGCTTCCGTTCCAAAAATAACTCTCCCAAAGGTTTTATTCCGTTTGGACTCCGTTTGATATTCCTTTTCTTCGAAACACTGAAATAGGCAAGAAAACAGCAATTTGGGCTGGGACTCCGGTTAATAGGTTAGTCCCAAAAATAATATGAAAGTGTTTAGTAAAGCCCATAAACATCCAAAACAGATAATATAATAGCATGAATACTTCATAAATTATAGATATGTTGGAGACGTATCAGCATCCCCAAGCTTAATTCCTGCTCGTCCTCGAGTAGGTAAATGATAAAAGAAATAATTTATGAAGTGTGAATGCTAGCAAGTGCATAAGTTTGATCAATGATAGTTCCAATCACTTTTTCTAGCATTATTATATATCATAACAGTAGCTCATATCATAAAGCTTCTCATGATCAAGTAACAAGCTATTCACATGTTAAAGTATAGATCATAAACTTTCTTGAAAACTAACAAACAGTTCTCAGTCATCAAACAATTGCAATTCATCTTATTTTCAGGAAGGGTCTATGTAAGAGCTTTGATTTAGCAAATCCCACAAACTCAACTATCATATGGTCTTCCATGATTGCTACCACTCAAAGCATATTTTTAGAACAAATAGCATCCATCGAACACAGAGAAAGATAGGGGCTTAATGTTTCGCCTCCCAACTTATTTATCATATAGATAATTGTCAACAATAATAATTCATGATCAAATATATTTGAATGGCCATATATGCTTAGATCTTTCTCCACCACATGATGCTTTCCAACTAAAAAGTAGGTTGGAATGAGAAGGAATACTACTGACTCTTGCATAAAAGTAAAAGATGGGCCCTTCACGGAGGGAAGCAGGGATTTGCAGAGGTGCCAGAGCTCGAAGCTAAAACAGAGATGAAAATAATTTTGAGAGGTATGCATTCATTGTCAACATAACGATCAAGAGTTCCCAATGTCTTCCATACTAGATACATTATAGGCAGTTCCCAAACAGAAAGGTAAAGATATTACTCCCCCTCCACCAACAATCACACTCCACGGCTTGTCCGAAACAACGGGTGCCGTCCAACTATCAACAATCCTGGGGGAGTTTGTTTTAATTATTTGCGAATTTGTTTTTGGTCTTTTGATCATAGGACTGGGCAACCCAGTTACCAGCCATTTTTGCATGAATGATGAGCGGAGTCCACTCATCGTGAGAATAACCCACCTAGCATGGAAGATACTGACAGCCCCTAGTCGCTACATGAGCGATTCGGGCATACAAAACAGATTGTTATTTGAAGGTTTAGAGTTTGGCACATGCAAATTTACTTGGAACGGCAGGTAAATACCGCATATAGGTAGATATGGTGGACACTCGTGGAAGGAATTTGGATGCACAAGCAGTATTCCCGCTTAGTACAGATATTTTGGCTAGCAAAGGATTCTAAATAGCAAGCACCACATGTTAGAGGATCCATAATAATATAACTTCTATACAAATATACCCAAGCATAACTCATTATGTTGTCTTCCTTGTCCAACTTCAACTAATTTGCTCAGGTTTGAAAATAATTAATGGGGCTCGCAATCATAGAAGATGTCCAAGATAGTATATTTATATGTGAAATCTCTCTTCCTTCAATATTCTTTCATGAGTTGTTCAAGTGACCAATACAATGTTTGCTAACCTTCAAAAAATTTACCACCTCTACTTATTATATGTGAAGGCATTACTCCCCATGGGAAAGGCATATGAAACATATATAATTTCAGATTTATGATATTCAAATCATTCAACTATTACTCATAGGATATAAGTGAAACACACGAGTAAATGACAAACTACGCCAAAAAGATATAAGTGAAGATCAATGAGTAGTTAAATAATTATGTAGCTATGTGAAGACTCTCTCTCATTTAAGAATTTCAGATCTTGGGATATTATTCAAAAAGCAAGCAAAACAAAATAAAATGACATTTCAAGGATAGCACTCATCATGTGAAGAAGCAAAAACTTAGGCTCAACTGATACTAACCGATAATTGTTGAAGAAGAAAGGTGGGATGCCTACCGGGGCATCCCCAAGCTTAGATGCTTGAGACTTCTTGAAATATTATCTTGGGGTGCCTTGGGCATCCCCAAGCTTGAGCTTTTGTGTCTTCTTAATTCCTCTCATATCACGGTTTCCAAAATCTCGAAAGCTTCATCCACACCAAACTCAACAAGAACTCATGAGATAAGTTAGTATAAACCAATGCAAAAACCTTATCATTTTCTACTGTAACAAATCACTAAAATTATTATTCAACATTGCATACTAAATGCCTCTGCATATTTAATACTCCTATCCTCAAATAGAATCATTAAACAAGCAAACATATGCAAACAATGCAAACATAACAGCAATCTGCCAAAACAGTATAGTCTGTAAAGAATGCAAGATTCATCATACTTCCCTAAATCCAAACATTATGAAATTCTACCGCACTGTAGAAAATTTATCAGAGCTCAATATGCAAAAAGTTTCAACATTTTATCATATTCTGACTTTTCTAGGGAATTTTTGCAACAGAGGTAAACTTTCTGTTTTGAAACAGCAACATATATACTTGCAAAATAAGCATGGTAAAGGCTATCCTTGACATTTTTATTGAAAATAAAGATGCAAAACATTATTATAAATAACAGCAAGCAAATCCTAACAAAATAAATTGACGCTCCAAGCAAAACACATATCATGTGGTGAATAAAAATATAGCTCCAAGTAAAGTTACCGATGAACGAAGACGAAAGAGGGGATGCCATCCGGGGCATCCCCAAGCTTAGGCTCTTGGTTGTCCTTGAATATTACCTTGGGGTGCCTTGGTCATCCCCAAGCTTAGGATCTTGCCACTCCTTATTCCATAGTCCATCGAATCTTTACCCAAAACTTGAAAACTTCACAACACAAAACTCAACGGAAAATCTCATGAG
Source organism: Triticum aestivum (assembly GCF_018294505.1). Taxonomy (NCBI): domain Eukaryota; kingdom Viridiplantae; phylum Streptophyta; class Magnoliopsida; order Poales; family Poaceae; genus Triticum; species Triticum aestivum. The sequence goes on from NC_057796.1 coordinate 100,047,624, forward strand.
CTCCGTTAGCAAAAGAAAACAAATGACCACTTAAAGGTACTGTAATGAACTCATTCTTTATTTATATTGGTGTTAAACCTACTGTATTCCAACTTCTCTATGGTTCATACCCTCCGATACTAGCCATAGATTCATCAAAATAAGCAAACAACACACGAAAAACAGAATCTGTCAAAAACAGAACAGTCTGTAGTAATCTGTATCTAACGCAAACTTCTGTAACTCAGAAAAATCTACCAAAATAGGAAGACCTAGATAATTTTTTTTATTGATCTACTGCAATTGGAATCAGTATTTTATCACGTTCTGGTAATTTTTAACAATTGTTTTCGTGAGCAGAAAGTTTCTGACTTTTTCAGCAAGATCAAATAACTATCATCCAAGAAGATCCTATAGGTTTTACTTGGCACTTTATTGAAACAAAAGATATAAAACATGATTACTACAGTAGCTTAATCATGTGAACACACAAAAACAGTAGGGGTAAATATTGGGTTGTCTCCCAACAAGCGCTTTTCTTTAATGCCTTTCTAGCTAGGCATGATGATTTCAATGATGCTCACATAAAAGATAAGAATTGAAACATAAAGAGAGCATCATGAAGAATATGACTAGCACATTTAAGTCTAACCCACTTGCTATGCATAGGGATTTTGTGATCAAACAACTTATGGGAACAATAATCAACTAGCATAGGAAAGCAAAACAAGCATAGCTTCAAGATTTTAAGCACATAGAGAGGAAACTTGATATTATTGCAATATGCAGAAGCATACGATCCTCTCTCATAATAATTTTCAGTAGCATCATGAATGAATTCAACAATATAACTATCACATAAAGCATTCTTTTCATGAGCCACAAGCATATAATTTTTACTACTCTCCACATAAGCAAATTTATTCTCATGAATAGTAGTGGGAGCAAACTCAACGAAATAACTATCATGTGATACTTAATTCACATAATCAATTTGAGCATTAAAATCATGATGACAAGTTTCATGGATATCATTACTCTTTATAGCATAAATTTCATCACAATAATCATCATAGATAGGAGGCATGCTATCATCATAATATAATAGCATGAATACTTCATAAATTATAGATACGTTGGAAACGTATCAATGAGAAAGATACACTCTACATAGTGTGTGTGCTTGGGAAAGAGAGATGCCGGGCCGGGAGACCTGGAGAGTGGGGGAAGAGATGTGTGCATGCCCGAGAGACAAAGTGATAAGAGACCTATATTGGGGTCCGGACTTTAGAAGAGAGGGGGTGTTAATGTGCTCGTGTGTTCGTGTCTGGGGGAGAGAACGGTGTGTGTGGGGGGTGGGCAGGGGGGCGACGGAGGGGCTGGGGGTGGGGGCGGTTGGCTTCAGATAATGAATTAGGTGTCTATATTTCAGGGACTTTAGCGTAATTGAGATATATATGGTAAATAGTGTGTGCACTCATGGTTGATCAATTTGTTTCACAGTTTGGACTATGAGATAACGATACTTTTGAACATGCGTGATATACCTTGATGTACCAGAATTACAAACCTAAGATTGGAATTTTGGAATTCGACTCCATCATTAGCTTTTATAATTCATTTAAACGGAGGTACATTTTTTAAGCCGGGATTTCGTGATTTCAAATTCATATATCAAACCTAGAGATATACACATACAGGCATGTTCAAACTTTATAATCATCCACTTTATTCATACACATACACATTTTTGCTTTTGTCATCATATTTAGGATAAAAACATTTGGAATTTCATTTGAATTGGACCTATGATGGTATTTACTTGTACTAGCTCAATGATCCATATTTGAATTGAATGGACAATCTAAGTTTCGAGTTGGAGACATTCAAAACTTGCACTTTTTTTGGGTGCAAAACAAATAAATTATCGGCCATGATATCATAGTCGGCCGTACAAGAGCAGAACACTTATTCAGGCGCCAAAAGCTTTCAAACTTCCCGCTCACATCAAAATATCTCGCGCCCGAAAGTTTAGCCCTGCGATATTCCTATTTTATCCCTGCCACATGAACGGAAAAGGACTGCTTTGGTAACTCCATTGTTTTCCCCTCTTTGCCCCCAACATTCTTCCCCAGAGCCCCTCCCCTTCCCCTCCCCGACCCCCCCCCCCCAACCACGGCAAGCCGCTGAATCTAGTCCTCCGCCGCAGCGGTGGACCTCTCACCCCGCCGGATCTACCTTCCGCACCTTGGAACCCCCAACTGCCAACTCGCCACTTCACCGGAGCCGCTTCACCGGCTGGCTTGTCCACCGCTCCAGATCTCCTTGACCGCCATCATGGTCCACCACACTGGATCTGCTTAACCGGTGCCCTACTCCACCACAGTGTAGGCCCTTCACTGACTCCCTCGTCCGCCCCATCGCTGGCCCTTCATACAAGCCCTCGTCCGCCGCAACAGATCCACCTCACCGAAAGCACTGTACACCGCGCCCGCTGAAGCCTTCGTCCACTGCACCGGACCCGCTCCACGGATGCCATATTCAACTCCACCGGCCCTGCTTTACTGACTCCGCAGCCTCATCAGGTTATTTCCATTTGTACTCCTTTGGTTTTTCTCTTCTTTATCGTGCAACTGTTCACTTAACACAGATGAGCTTTCTTGTATGTCGACAGGCGCCGCAACCGAAGCACCGGAGCCGCTTCAGCGACGGCGACAGTCGGCCCAAACTCAACCGCAACACAAGCACCATCGACGATCCTTAGCTATCAAGTATGATAACGATACCCATATGCCGCCGAGAATCAGGTACTATTATCCAATGGCCGGCGCCTACGTTCACTTTCTTAGCATAAGCACCGCACCTTTGAATTTCTTCAGGGATCATTCAATTTTTCATGAGACGCGTTATTCTGCTTGCACCTGTAGGGCCATACTTCTGGCAGTGAACATGTTACATGTGCTAAATTACATACTAGTGCACATATAGTTAATATGCTTTAGTTTTGTCCTAAGTATTACTGTACTTCCTAGATATCACTGCCTACTATTTTACTTCTTGCATGCTATATTTATGATAATGGTGTTGTTTTGATGCCACCTGTTGGTTCCATCAGACTGCTTCATGTTCTCTATGCTTAATTACACATCCGCAAACTAGCATGTGGTCCTGCTGCTTTTAGTTTGTTTTACCCTACATTTTCTGATGCTAGCTATTACATCACTGCTCCGAGCCTTTGTTCGTTACTTTTTTGTGTGTTCTTGATCTTCCCAAGTTGCATGACTAGTTAAAAACCAGCCAGTCTTTTTGGTATGAAAACCATTTGGGCGAGGGTAGTACTAGGATGGGTGACCTCCTGGGAAGTTCTCGTGAAAGGGTTTCATATCTAGCCTACTCCAACTTGTTTGGGATAATAGGCTTCATAAGTAAGGATTAATTATGGAGCTGCCAACCCCATCAAGCAAAATATTTGTTCTTTTGGGGCTGGCACCTTGAACAAGCATAAAAATATAGTGAAGCAGATATATTGTCGTGTAAGCACACACCCTTCTTTCATTAGTTTAGATGAACCATTGATGATCAATTCGAACCAGTGCATGCGATTAAAATTAATTTTACCTAAATAGAGGGTGCAGAATAAACTACAATAACTAGATTTGCAACCACGGGATGTTGAAGATATCTTCAAAGAACATTGCAATAGCAGCAAGGCTTCACAGCAACATATGGTAAGCCTGTGTGCTTTAGTACATGTGAAATGTAATGCGTGTGGGCTGCTTTCTTGGTTTGTGCCCTCAACCTGTAATCCTACAGAATTACAAATAGTTCAGTTGTCTACTTTGCTGTATTGCTTGATTCGAATGCTTGTTTGTTACTTGTTAGGCTATACCTGAGTTAGCCAATATGTCAGTAGTGCCTGCTGTACTATCGTAAAGAAATGCATGCCTAGTTCATTTGAGTCCTTAACTTTTCCTCTGAACTTCATCACAAGACTGTCTTCGTAGTTTATATGAGGCCACACTGTTAAGTGCTTTCTCAGATTATTTGAACTGCTTAGATGCCTTGGCAACTTAAATATAGCGGTGGTACACTCCCTTTCAAGTTTCATCTTACCATTTTAATTTATTTTCGGCTGATGCTGCTTTGAACCATTTAAATATAGCTTGCCATGCTCGACAATAATTCGTATGTCGTTTACCATGTAAGCTTACTGCCTTAATCATGCGATAACTATCTCTTACTTATGTCCAGCGGAAACCTTTCAGGATGCCGTTCACACTAGGACACAATTCACAACCCCAGAATCTATTTGTGGAAGCAGTGCGCCATCCATGTTACTAGATGGTAGCAGTTCAGAGGCAACACCGCCGGAGAGCAGTCTGAGCACAGATATTATAGTTCTTGAGGCTCTACTAGAGGCAGAAAGAGATGGTGTGGCTGCCATGAATGAGGTAATATTGATCTTGAGGCTAGAAATTATGCAATTAGCTGCACACATTATGCAAGCAACCCAAGAATTGGAGGAAGTAAGAATGCTGCATTTGAAGACGGAGGAGGTCCTGCTGTTTCTGCTATCTGAAGCCCAGGGTAATCCCAGTTCTTCTTTAGATACCAGTTGAAATTGTCAATAGATTATTGTACTTGCATGTTGTGTCATGTCTCTGAATGGATTATGTTGTAATACCCCCTATGTTGTCCATGTGTTGTAATGATCCGAATTTTTTAGGCGAGGTAATCCTCGGTACTTGTATGATTGACATAAGGTGAACTGTTTTTCGTGTGAGCATATTGTATTGGATGAAATAGTTGTTTGACTCAAAGGGTATCCAACCTACTGAATTCGAAAATCACGGCATTTATAAATCATAATCATATATAAAGGTGGAATAAATCTTTGTTGTGGTTTTGAAGAAATAAATAACAAAATAGAATTATCGGTGGATATTCATAATTGAATACAAATTGGATTTGAATTTAGTTCCCACGGCCCAGGGGAAACGTGAATGCTAATTCTCCAAGTTTTGAACGAAATGGCTAAACACCCACTATCATTTGTGGGCTGCCTGAAGCAAGTGTTTACGAGATGGAAAGTATTGTCTACCCCTGACACTTTGACATCCTTATCGACCGGATTTACACTGCTGTCGATAGGGGTAGACTAGTAACTTCAATCAGACATGACATGACCGCCTCTGAGCCCATTCCGACATGGTGGGCGCCAAACGTGGGCGGCAAAACACATTTGATTCAAGCTCGTCCGAAAGACATGTGTCTCTCCCTCCATGTAGGCAAATATTTTAAATAAGGCCAGATGTGTAACTTCCTTAGACGTGACACAACCGCCCTACCTGTCAGCCCCGTTCATACACCGTGGGCGCCAACCATGGGCAGCAAAACACCCTCTCCTCGCCCGAAATCGCTACCGGCAAATATTTGGGAGATGCGAGATTACCGTCCTATCCCCAACCGACGTGATGTCCGAAATTTTAAACGGGGGATAAGTTTGTAACTTTCCCACATTTCGGACAAGCACGTCCCAAAGTTTGAGATCCCCCCTCCCCCTTCATTTCTCCATTCATACACCATCGACGCCACAACAACCTCCCCATTGCGACCATCCTCCTCCGTCCGCCACCCCATCCTCCACCTTGCCGGAGCCGCTACCCCGTCATCCACTGCAAGAGATGGGCGTCTCTCATCCACGGCGCCGGACTAGGATCCTTTCATCGCGTCCTCTTGCTTCATCGGCGCCGTCATCCACCTTGCCGTTGCCGCTCCTATGACCGCCTCATCCATGGCAACAGGATTTATCCCCCGACCCGGCCGTCTGCCGTCTAAAGTCTTCTTCCCCGCCGCCGATAGCCATCGCACCCGTAGCACCCTCAATGTATCAGCAGGGGCCTACACCGCGTTGCAAGAGAGGTGGTACTCTTCCATATGTGCTTAAGTAATTGATCTCACCCGGAAAATAGATCGTAAATTGTTTACTGTACTTTTCTTGTCCGTACCAAATCGTAGTGGCTAGTTGAAAGCAAACATTGGTTGCGAAGTAGCTTTGTCTGGTTTGCACCTTCAGATCCGCCATGGCACGGTCACTATACTCGTAAAGCTTATGGTTTTCCCCCTTTATATTCACTACCATCATCGTAGGTGCTTCGTGTCGTGCTAGCACTGCTCCTCAAGACCTCAACCCATCAAGCAAAACAACATGCCACTCATAATTCCAAAGCTTAGGTGTTGAAATACGAATCTGATATGATGCTCATATTACTAAAACAGAGAACGTTTAATTGGTCACCTAATGTTCCTATATTCGTTTCGAAAAGCATGTGCGCCACCCACTGGTCCAGCTAGTTCCACTTTCCTGATTTTACTCTTGATGCTTAGGGTTTTCCCCTTTTATCTACTCTACTATGATCTGCGTAGGTGCTTTCTGTCGTACTAGCATGATTCCACCCATCAAGCTAAACAACACAGGGCTTAGTTGTTCAAATATGATTGTGATATGATACTGATATTAGTTAATAGACACATTTAATTGGTTACCTAAAGGTCCCACTTGAGTTTCCAAATGCATGTCGCGACATATAGAGAGACAGCAGAATTGCATTTCTTTGTCACTTGTTGACTGTACTTTCTTGTCCATACCAAATCTTAGTTGTTATTTCAAAGCAAAGATCGGTTGCTAACTACCCTTTGCGCGGTTTGCAGCTTCAGATCTGCCATCCCACTGCCACGGTCAACACTATACTCATCATGCTTACGGTTTCCCCATTTTATGATGACCACGATCAGCCTACGTGGTTCATGTCGTAATAGCACTTCTCCACCCATCGAGCTAAACAAGCTTACTTGTACAAAGTCAAATATGATATTAGGCTGATATTAGTAAAACTGAGAGATGTTTAATTGGTCAGCTAAATGTTCCTACTTTAGTTTCGAAATGCATGTGAGCCACATATGGAGAGACCGGAAGGAATACTATTTCTCTGTTGCGCTCTGGTTCATCATGGGTGGGCAACCGACATTGTATAGAAAGACTTGTAATATCTTCAATCTGCTTGCTCTTCTGCTCTTCTTTAAGATGATCCTCTTCTCTTCTTTAATAAGTATGTTCCTTGTTGGGAAGAGTAGCAGAGACATTTGCGGTCGACTGGTCAGGTCGAGTTGTTCTCCCTTAGTATATTTTGAATCTGTCAGGTCAGGCCGACTAGTTCTTCTTTACTATATGTTGAAGCTGTCATCTGCGAAGTATCATCACTTCTGGAGCTCTCATATTTTGAGTAGTAGGCCACATTATATTAATGCACACACCAAGTTACAGCATGCATGGCATCTCTCAGAAGAATTGCAGAGATAGCACAAAGGGGTTTACAGGGAGGCAGTATTGGATTAGAATCACTTCTGCATTACAAAGATAATCTCACTTGTTTTTATGTTTTCATGCATGTCAGGTACTGAACATTATCAAAATGAATATGAGAATGGGCGCACGAGAGGAATATTGCGGAACAATCCACTGGCTAACAAACTTGGCATGGTGGAGGATGGCCTATCTTATTCACCCATCAAGGTGCTTGCTCTAACTTGGCAAGGTTGTATTGGTCGCACATATTTTGCATCTGACCTCTTGCATTACTTCTACTTTGTTACACCATCTGCTTAGTTTAAGCATCATATATGAGTATATGCCATACCTATCCATTTTCTGTACCTATTCCATGTGTCGTCATACTATGTTTTTCCAGTCAAATGTTGTTCTTTCGTAATAGATGTCCAAAAGGAAGAGGGTGAGTGCAGATCCTCAAGGAGTACAAACTAGGTATTTGGAAAAGGTAGTGATACCTGATAAATCAGATAGATCAGCAGCCACAGAAAACACAGGCCCAACTGTACCACACTCTACCCCTACTCCACTGGCCAAACCCCTATTAGAACTGCTGACAGCCCAGCGTCAGGTACTGTCTATGATATCAATTCAAAATTTGAACTCCTAAATTTCTGCATGTGCCTTACCTTCTCTCTTGTATGAAAACTAATTTCAGATGAAGCTCCTTGCTCAAAGGATCATAGGATCTCACAACAATACTGGGCTCTGCATTGCTCTTGTCAGTACCTCTTGCCCTTTGTCAGCATACGTACACTCATTGCTGTTTGATTATGTAGCATCACTGTAAATGTTCGCTTCTTTATCCTCCCTTTGCTTGAAATTATAAGATCTATATTTACTCTTAGATAAATGTAGAATTAACACAATGGTTATGAAGTTTTGGATTGCTCATGTATGTACCTGTTGTCATGTACTCCCTCTGTATCGAATTAATTGTTGATCAATTGGATGTATTTAGAACTTAATAGTGCTAGATACATCCATTTGAGCGACAAGTAATAACGGACGGTGGTGGTATTACTGTACTTGCATCGCGAGATAGTTGATTGTCTAGCATTACTCTGCATCTTATCTGCCCTGCCCTCCACTTTCTCCAAATTATCATATCTACATTTACTCTTACCAAAATGTTGAATAAAGCCAATGCCACTGCACACGTTGATGTCTGCATTCCTCTTGTCAGTACCTTTTGCCTTGTAACCCTGTACTTAATTAATTGCTATTTGATTATGTATCATCAGTCTGCACCTGAGCTTCATTATCCTCTGTTTCTTCCAATATTATTTGATCTATATTTACTCTTTGCAAAATGTAGAAAAATGGCAACGCTTATAAAGAATTTTCTTTGGGGAATTTATTGAATTATCCTTCCATCAACATGGAGATGGGCTTTGTCCAGCCCGTGTTAACATGTAATGTAAGTTCATCCTTCTCAAGCCTTCAAACTTTGTTCTAGTATAGAGTTGGATAGGCATCATTTCCTCCACTGTTGTTTACTTTGCTGTTTACATCTGATTGGATGTTTGCAACAACTACCAGTTTTAAATTGTAGTTGTAAAAACATGTCCCTTATGCAGAACAGATCCATTTATTTGCTTATATAATTGTGAAACCTGTTACGTGTCTCCTTGTTTCTCTTTCAGAGTCGTATCTCTTATGCCATGCAGAACTTTAGGGAAGATAGTGAGCCAAATCATATTGAGGACAGCGAGATGACCCCAAGGTCCTGTCTTGATGAAGACAGTGAGTTGAAGCTACTCACAAGCAGGTGTGAGACAACCTCTGTGCAGTCGCTGCCTCAATCAATTCTACTGCTTCAGTCTCAACTTAAAGCGGAAAGGCTTGCTTCAGCTCAGCTCCGACTTGAAGTCAAAGATGCAAAGAAGATGTCAGAGGACTGCCATGCGCACTATCGTGCCATACAGCTAGGGATGGAGCATCTATCGTTGACACAACTGAGGTCTCATCAGCTTGTTCGGCTTCTTGCGGGGCCCGTCCTGTAAAGGCCTAGTGCCTTCTGAAGTCCTCTCAGTTTGTATATTCTTTTGTTGGCGCATTTATATGCACTTGTGGCGACCTTTGATGCCCAGTGTATGTAATCCGCGGTCATGTTGCGCTTTATTATCACCGGTAGTGAACTTTGATTCCCAGTGGATGTAATATGCCGTAATTTCTTTATTGTATAGTCTAGGTTTATTCTTTGGTCGGTATGCTATAATTTGGGCCAGAAGGTTCAGTGTATCTCAGTGTTGTCGGTCTTCAGGCCGGCCCGTTACTCATATGGGCGAAAACGTGGGCCTATAATCATCTTGGGCCATTAGCAGGTCTACCTATAGTAGTTTCCCGCCTTTAACAGGCCGAGTAAAGTTCTAGCCAGCTGGGCCAGAGAATACCATGGGCTTTTAACAGGCTAAAACCTAGATTGGGCCAGCGTTGGGCTGAAAAATTCACGGGCCAATACAGGCCGAAACTGCCTAAGGCCCATGTTTGGCCCAAATTGGACGAGCAGTTAACAGGCCAAAATATATCTCAGGCCAGTTTGGCCCAATAAAATTATGGGCTTTAAGCAAGCCGGTATCCACGCGGGCCAAAGGCCCAAAAGTGTCATGGGCCATTATCAGATGGGTTGTAAGCAGGCCTGATTCAACGCGGGCTGTAATTAGGCCCAACTGTTCCACGAGCCATTAACAGGCCGATAGGCCTGTTGGGCTGAAATTTATCCACGAAGACTACGGGCCGTTAAGAGGCCTAAAGTTACTTCGGGCAAGAAATAGCCCAGTTTCTGTCGGATCTCGGGTTCCGGCAAAACCCTTAAGGTTCGAACTCTGGGGTGCGCGTGAAGTTCTTTCCCTCCTACCGATCCACGCCCTAGCTCGCTAAGATCTCGCGGACGAACTCGACGAACTCACAACACAAGGACACAAGATTTATACTGGTTCGGGCCACCGTTGCGGTGTAATACCCTACTCCAGTGTGGTGGTGGTGGATTGCTTCTTGGGCTGATGATGAACAGTACAAGGGGAAGAACAGCCTCCTGAGGTTGAGGTGTTCTTGTATTTTGTGTGTGGCTAGGGATTGGCTCAAGATCCGACCAGATGCCCCTACTGTGGTGGCTAGTTCTACTTATATAGGCCCTGGTCCTCTTCCCAAATATTGAGCGGGAAGGGAGCCAACAACGGCGGCCAATTTGAAAGGGGACAGCTAGTACAAGCTATCCTGACAAAAGTGGTCTTTGCCTGCAAAAGGCTCTGGTGATGACGCCATCTTGGGCTCCATGGTGACCTCCGTCTTGCCGTCCTGCTGGTCTTCGGTCTCGTTGCACCGATATGGAAACCTTTGCTTGATGCCTTGGTACTCCGCGCCTGCGCCTGCCTCCTTGCACCAAAGAGGTAACAAGGACGCTGCGCGCACTGGTGCCCGCCTGGTGTCGATCGTCATGGCTCACGTCACGAGAGCCTCGCGAGGTTTCCCCCGCCTTGATATCTCTGCTCCTCGCGAGCCTGCCTGGCGAGGCCGCTCCGGAGGAGGTCTTGGGTCGTCCGCCCCACGAGGCTTGGCCCCTCGCGAGGGTCTTGAATGCCTTGTCGATGAAGATGGGCCGTAAGGCCTGCTAGCATAGCCATGCCGTGGGCCGCAGGCAGGCAAGTCTGGGGACCCCCGTTCCCAGAACGCCGACAGTAGCCCCTGGGCCCAAGGTGCGCTTGGGCTTGGCTTTGAGGCGAAGCCAAAGGTCAAGCACGGAGCGCCGCGGGCCCCAAAAGCCTGCGGCCTCGGTTGACGCGTGGCGGTTGATTGGACGTGGGCGTCTCCGCTTCCCCACGCTGCCTTGGCAACTGCTCGACTTAACAAGTCCCTGCGACATGCAAGGAAAACCATCATTACCTGTGATCGTGGGAGGCGCCGGTTGGCCTTCTTTCGCTATAAATGGGAGGGGGCAGAGCCCCCGTCGCCCATCTCTTCTCGGTTCACTCGCTTCTTCCTCCTTGCTCCACCGCTAGCAGCAATGGCGCCCATCCGAAGGTTCTCCGTTGAAGAGAAAGGAAAGGCTCCCCGCGATGATCCAGGGCCGCTTCCACCGAAGAAGAGGCCGGTTCACCGTCGTGACGAAGCATCGATGCAGGTGGTGACGAGGCCTTGGTGCGAGCGGCCTCCTCCGGGGTATCCACTACCCCTGTACGCCCAAGCCGGGGGCGCTGGAGGAGGGAGTGACGAGCGGCGCCGCCCGCACCGCGTCCATGGTCGCCGCGCAATGGCGATGCGTGCCGTTGCTCCTGGAATCCACGCCGCGGATTCCTCGCGCGAGCTTGTGCTATGGGCGTCGATGCCTCCAAGCTCTTGGATCTGCTTCCCGCGGTTCTTCTCTGACGTAATGCCGCTGAGGGGGCCTCTCGAGCTCTGGCTGCAGCATGCTGACTGCGATGCTCCGGCGACCAGAGCAGAAATTGAAGCGGTCCCCACCGGTAAGATCTTCATGACACGCGGCTGAGGCGAGGTCGCGCGGGTTTGCCATGCGGAAGGCGCCCTCGCGATCCACTTTGAGTACGATGGCGCCTCCACGCTCTTCTTCAAGGTCTTCGACGCGAAGGGCCGCCGCCTGGAGTGTTGCCCTGGAGGGGAGCGCCAGGCTGACGCGCGCTCCGCTCATGGCTACTCAAGCAGCAGCAGCCTCTGGGAGTCTAGCGGTTCTCCTGAGCTTTACGAGACTCCGGAGACGAGCGACGATAGCTACGTGCCCCCGAGCTCTCGCCGGGCTCAGAGCATGGCCGCGGCGTCCAGCCGCCCCCGCCGATGATCTGGATGGGGTCGGCGCCGGCCTCCCGTGGCCCACTGTTGATGATGGCGTCCGCCACGGGAGGGTGTAGATAGAATTCCCTTAAGTTCTCATTTTTGGTTTCCTGCGAGGAATCAAGTAGTACCCCGTGGGGGCGTGTAAAGGGTATGTATTGCCTTTTTGTGTATATCTTCCTTATTATGAAAATCTGTGAAATGCATGTCCTGTTAAGGCTCGGTCTCCCCTTTCCAACCTCGCGACAGCTTATTACTCTACGCAGATAGGTCCCGGTCCCCAGGCAGACTGCAGCCGTCGCTGGTATGCTAGGTCGTGTGCCGTGGTCAAGGCCAGGAGGTGAGTGGCCCGAGGTCCAGTAAGAGCCCCTGAGGCGCGATGCTCAGGAGGTCCCCTTTAGAGCTCAAGCAGCTATGGTAAGGCAAGAAAGGGATGCGACGTGGCCGCAACAGGGATGCGGCGAGCGTAACGCCTAGGTTCCAACAACTTAGTTGTTCTGAGCTCGTGACTTATCTTGGCGGTTCGGGTCAATTCTTCGCGCTACGCCAGACCTGTGCGCAATCATCCGCAGCGTAGCTAGGTTAGGCCTGTACGGGTCCTCCCCTTCCAATGCTTTCCTTCGTGCTCTACGTCCTCAGGTCCCGGCCCTCGAGCAAGCTCAGCCACCGCTGGTATGCCAGGTCGTGATGCCGTGGACAAGGCCAGGGGGTGAGGGCTGGAGATCCAGTAAGAGCTCCTGAGTCGCGATGCTCAAGAGCCCCCCCTTTAACGTGCAAGCGGACTACTTGGAAGAGGTGTGAGCTCGCGGTGCCGCCTGGTGCTATCCTCGTGATATTCCTGCGAGCCAGCACAAGGAGAAACACGGTTTTGCCGTTATGGTTGTCAGCCTGCCACTAGTTGCTCCGTGAGGAGATGAAGGCACTGAGGGCCTGATGAGGTGACGTGCGCGGGGCGTGCCGTGAGCCAGAACTCGACCGCTCAGGTTTGTCGACGTGGCAGGGACGGACCCATGCACCAGCGTCGTGCCAGTGTGAGGAGGCCCCGTGGGGGGCGACGATCGAGCAGGTGGTAATCGGGCAGGTGACAATCATAGGTAGATGAAACATGAGAGCAGCAGGCTTAAGCAAATGCAAGGGAGATACATGTCACTGGGTCAGGCCCGAGCGGCTTGGGGATAATGCAGCCCGAGGGGCGCCCCCAGCAAGGTAAGCTAAAGACATAAGAAAAGGATACAAGCCACAGGGACGGACCCACGCGGCCTGGGAATAATGCAGCCCGAGGGGCGCTCCCAGCTAAACGAACTTGGAAAATGTCACCTGGTTCTATCGACGAAGGAGAGTTGGTGCAACTGAAGGCGTGCCGCGAAGGGGTAGCTCCTCACGAGCCACCAGGGCCCTGAGCCTCGGGAGGCTCTGGGGGCTCAGGTGGTTCCCTGAGGACCATCTCCATCTCTGCCAGGACGGCGTGGTGCCTGGCCTCCTGAGCTGCCAGGACACGCTGCAGGTTGCGCTGATAGGCTGACGACACGTTCGGCAGGCCGAAAGGCATGCGAGCGTAGCTGTGCGGTGGACCCTCGCAGCGGCCCACGCGTGAAGGCCAGAAAGGCTCTTGAGAGGCGGCCCTGTTGAGCCCTGGAACGTCGATGTAGACGCGCAACCTGGCATCCTCGCCTGGATGGGGAGCTACGCCTCGTGAGCGGCGGTCGCCGTGCATGGCCCTTACGTCTTGCAGTTCCTGAGTGGTCTTGGTGATGAACTCCTGAGCGGTGGGCGCTCCTTGACCTGTGTTCTCTTGAGGGAAACGTGCCGCGAAGCACGCCTCCAAGTGGTGCCCAAGTGCCTCCCTCGTGATGTTGGCAAGGTCTGAGGCCCTCCAGAAGAGAGCCCCCGAGCCCTGCCCGAGGAGGGCGCCGGGCGCGCCTTCCTATGCGATGGAGGGAGGCGCCCCTGGAGCGGGCGCTGTACGCCATCCTCCTAAGATCCTGCATGGCGCAACTGCTTCTTCTTCTTGGGGAGGGCCTCAGGAGGGCCCTCGCCTTTGCTGTCGGGGTCGTCGATTGCTGCATCTTGAAAAGTGCGCTCGAGGGAGCACACTGCGTCTCTTTCTTAGCACGGGACTGTGATGATTCAGCCACTTCCTGGCATCTTGAGGACGTTGTAGCCGTGGTGCGTCACCACCATGAACTTGGCCAGGGCTGGATACCCAAGGATGGCGTTGTATGGCAGACGGATGTGCACGACGTCGAAGTCGATGAGCTCGGTGCGGTAGTTCTTGCGTTCCCCGAAGGTGACAGGGAGGCGGACCTGCCCTATCGGTGTGGTGGAACCGTCGGTCACTCCTGAGAAAGGCTTGGTAGGCTGAAGCTGGTCATATGGCACTTGGAGGTTGTCGAACGTGTCGACGGACAGGACGTTAAGCCCAGCGCCGCCGTCGATGAGGGTCTTGGTAACTTGCACGTTGCCGATAACTGGTGAACAAAGCATCAGGACGGCGCCAGCGGTGGCTGCACACTTGAGCTGATCTGCCGAGTTGAAGGTGATGGCGCACTGGGACCACCTGAGCGGACGCGTGGCCTCGAGCTTGGGGAGGACTGCGTTCACTTCACGAGCAAACTGTTTGAAGATGCGTTGCGAAGCTGGGGCCTGGGCTCCGCCCAGGATGCAGGCGATAGCACGCGGCTCCTGGAAGCCCCCAGCCCCCTCGTCTTGATGGTGGTCGTCGTTCCTTCTTGGCGGTGGCGGCAGCGGGGGAAGACCGGCGTTGCCCTAAGGTCGATCCTCACGAGGCTGGTCTCTCCAGGCACCCTCGCGAGGATGATCCTGCCAGCAGTCCTCACGAGGCCTGTCACGCCACTCCGGATTTGGGCCGCGGTCGTCCCAGCGTCCGCCACCACGTCCTCCTCCTCGGCCGTAGCCCCGGTCGCTGCGTTCGGGGCGCCGACCGAAACGTCCTTCACGAATGGCTCTGAGCTCTTGACAGTCATTGGTGTTGTGGGTGTTCAGGTTGTGGAAGGCGCAGAACTGTCAGCTGTTCTTGGATGACTCGGGCTGATATCTGCCTCGCTTGGTGTCCGGCTCCGCTGCGAGCACAGTTGCTTCCTTGCGCTTCACGTCCTTGGCCTTGGCCTTCTTCTCCTCTGCGCCCGTAGCTGGCAGCTCGAGGAGGGAAAGGTGCCCCTCCTCCGCTCTTGCGCACTTGGTCGCCAGGTTGAACAGCTCCTGAGATGTGCACAACTCCTCGTGGATAGCAAGCTCTTCCTTCATATTGATGTCGCGGACGCCATCGGAGAACGCGGAGATGATGGCCTCATCCATCACCTTGGGGATCTTGAGGCGAGTGTTGTTGAAGCGCTGGATGTACTTCTGGAGGGTCTCTCCTGGTTGTTGCTTGATGCGGCGCAGGTCACCCGCGGCCGGCCGGCGGTCGCGGGTGCCCTAGAAGTTGGCGACGAAGCGGTAGTGCATCTCGTCCCAGGAGGAGATCGAGCCTTGTGGCAGGTTCAGGAGCCAGGAGCGGGCACCATCCTTGAGAGCCATAGGAAACCAGTTCGCCATGACTTTCTCGTCGCCGTTGGCCGCTTCGATGCTCAGCTCGTAGAGTTGCAGGAACTCCGCAGGGTCGAGGGTGCCGTCGTAGCGAGGAGGCAGATCCGGCTTGAACTTGCCCGGCCAGGCGACGCTACGCAGCTCGGGGGTGAAGGCGCGGCAGCCGGCCATGGTTGCCGGCGCCCGTCTCGAAGGTGGGGCTTGGTCTTGATGAGGCCCGCGTGCCGCCACCGCAGGTAGCGCGCGGTCTTGGCGAGGCGGCGCGGGGAGCGCAGGTGCAGCTTCTCGCGGCCGAGGAATTTCTTAGCAGCTTCTCTCTTCGCGCGCGGGCACCGGGCGTGGTGGGTCGCGCCGTGGGGCCGCGCGCCTTGGCGCCAAGGCACGGCCTTCGGGCAGAGGTGGTGGAGGCGCTACATGAGCCACGTCGCCCGTGGCTGGCGGAGGGCGAGGCAGAGAGAGGGACGGCGCCGGGGAGCCCCCTGCGGCGCGGACGAGCTCGGCGACGCGGTCGAGCCAGTCCTCGTGGAGGTCGTCGACCGGGCGGTAGCGCAGGAGCTCGCTCGCCATGAGGAGCGCGACGTGCATGGGACGAGGAACCGGCCGGGGTCAGCGATGGAGTGGCGGTGCGGTCGTCCTGCCGCACCGATGGGTGCAGCGAGGACGCTTGCTGCTCGTTCCCCGCCGGGCCGGTGGCGGCGTTAGCGGCAGGAGACGGAGAACGACGAGGTGGCCCGCCGATGGGGGCCGTCTGAGCAACACGGGTGGTGAGGGCGGCCCGGCGCTCAGCTCGAGCGCGGCGAGCGTCCGCCATGGAGATGACGGAGCGACGGAGCGCCGATAGACGGAAGGGAAGCTACGGCACACCCCTACTTGGCGCGCCAAATGTCGGATCTCGGGTTCCGGCAAAACCCTTAAGGTTCGAACTCTGGGGTGCGTGCGAAGTTCTTTCCCTCCTACCGATCCACGCCCTAGCTCGCTAAGATCTCGCGGACGAACTCCACGAACTCACAACACAAGGACACAAGATTTATACTGGTTCAGGCCACCGTTGCGGTGTAATACTCTACTCCAGTGTGGTGGTGGTGGATTGCCTCTTGGGCTGATGATGAACAGTACAAGGGGAAGAACAGCCTCCTGAGGTTGAGGTGTTCTTGTGTTTTGTGTGTGGCTAGGGATTGGCTCAAGATCCGACCAGATGCCCCTACTGTGGTGGCTAGTTCTACTTATATAGGCCCTGGTCCTCTTCCCAAATATTGAGCGGGAAGGGAGCCAACAACGGCGGCCAATTTGAAAGGGGACAGCTAGTACAAGCTTCCTGACAAAAGCGGTCTTCTCCTGCAAAAGGCTCTGGTGATGACGCCGTCTTGGGCTCATGGTGACCTCCGTCTTGCCGTCCTGCTGGTCTTTGGTCTCGTTGCACCGATATGGAAACCTTTGCTTGATGCCTTGGTACTCCGCGCCTGCGCCTGCCTCCTTGCACTAAAGAGGTAACAAGGACGCTGCGCGCGCTGGCGCCCGCCTGGTGTCGATCGTCATGGCTCACGTCACTAGAGCCTTGCGAGGTTTCCCCCGCCTTGATATCTCTGCTCCTCGCGAGCCTGCCTGGCGAGGCCGCTCCGGAGGAGGTCTTGGGTCGTCCGCCCCGCGAGGCCTGGCCCCTCGCGAGGGTCTTGAATGCCTTGTCGATGAAGATGGGCCGTACGGCCTGCTAGCATAGCCACGCCGCGGGCCGCAGGCAGGCAAGTCTGGGGACCCCCGTTCCCAGAATGCCGACAGTTTCTACATGGGCCGTTAAAGGGCCTAAAGTTAAACCGGGCGGATAGCGTCCCAGATGCACCACGGGCCGCTAACACGCCGAAACTATTATCGGGCCGAACTGGTTAACGGGCATTTAACAGGCTAAAATACAAACCTGTCTTAGAATGGACCCAAAAGAACAGTGGCCTGTTAACGGGCCTGATCCGACATGGGCCGTAATTTGGCCCAAAACACGGCAGGATGTGAACGGGCCTGATCTGCTATGGGCCTCAATTTCGCCCAAAAGATGGCAGGCTGTTAACGGGCCAGCCCACTGTTGGGGAACGTAGTAATTTCAAAAAAATTCCTGCGCACACGCAAGATCATGGTGATGCATAGCAATGAGAGGGGAAAGTGTGTCCATGTACCCTCGTAGACCGAAAGCGGAAGCGTTAGCACAACGCGGTTTATGTAGTCGTACGTCTTCACGATCCGACCGATCAAGTACCGAACGCACGGCACCTCCGAGTTCAGCACACGTTCAGCCCGATGACGTCCCTCGAACTCCGATCCAGCTGAGTGTTGAGGGAGAGTTTCGTCAGCACGACGGCGTGGTGACGATGATGATGTTCTACCAACGCAGGGCTTCGCCTAAGCACCGCTACAGTATTATCGAGGTGGACTATGGTGGAGGGGGGCACCGCACACGGCTAAAAGATCAAACGATCAATTGTTGTGTCTCTAGGGTGCCCCCCTGCCCCCGTATATAAAGGAGCAAGGGGGAAGGTGCGGCCGGCCAGGAGGAGGCGCGCCAGGAGGAGTCCTACTCCCACCGGGAGTAGGACTCCCTCCCTTCCTTGTTGGACTAGGAGAGGAGAGGGAAGGAGATAGGGGGAAAGGAAAGGGGGGCGCCGCCCCCCTCCTAGTCCAGTTCGGACTTGGGGGGAGGGGCGCGCGGCTGCCCCTTGGCCTCCTCTCCTCTTCCACCAATTGGGCCCATGAGGCCCAATAGCCTCCGGGGGGTTCCGGTAACCCCCCGGTACTCCGGTATATATCCGATAACCCCCGGAACCGTTCCGGTGTCCGAATATAGTCATCCAATATATCAATCTTCATGTCTCGACCATTTCGAGACTCCTCGTCATGTCCGTGATCACATCCGGGACTCCAAACAACCTTCGGTACATCAAAACATATAAACTCATAATATAACTGTCATCCAAACGTTAAGCGTGCGGACCCTACGGGTTCGAGAACTATGTAGACATGACCGAGAGATGTCTCCGGTCAATAACCAATAGCGGAACCTGGATGCTCATATTGGCTCCCACATATTCTATGAAGATCTTTATCGGTCAGACCGCATAACAACATACGTTGTTCCCTTTGTCATCGGTATGTTACTTGCCCGAGATTCGATCGTCGGTATCTCAATACCTAGTTCAATCTCGTTACCGGCAAGTCTCTTTACTCGTTCCGTAATACATCATCCCACAACTAACTCATTAGTTGCAATGCTTGCAAGGCTTAAGTGATGTGCATTACCGAGAGGGCCCAGAGATACCTCTCCGACAATCGGAGTGACAAATCCTAATCTCGAAATACGCCAACCCAACAAGTACCTTCGGAGACACCTGTAGAGCACCTTTATAATCACCCAGTTACGTTGTGACGTTTGGTAGCACACAAAGTGTTCCTCCGGTAAACGGGAGTTGCATAATCTCATAGTCATAGGAACATGTATAAGTCATGAAGAAAGCAATAGCAACATACTAAACGATCGAGTGCTAAGCTAACGGAATGGGTCAAGTCAATCACATCATTCTCCTAATGATGTGATCCCGTTAATCAAATGACAACTCATGTCTATGGCTAGGAAACATAACCATCTTTGATCAACGAGCTAGTCAAGTAGAGGCATACTAGTGACACTCTGTTTGTCTATGTATTCACACATGTATTATGTTTCCGGTTAATACAATTCTAGCATGAATAATAAACATTTATCATGATATAAGGAAATAAATAATAACTTTATTATTGCCTCTAGGGCATATTTCCTTCAGTCTCCCACTTGCACTAGAGTCAATAATCTAGTTCACATCGCCATGTGATTTAACACCAATAGTTCACATCACCATGTGATTAACACCCATAGTTCACATCGTCATGTGACCAACACCCAAAGGGTTTACTAGAGTCAATAATCTAGTTCACATCGCTATGTGATTAACACCCAAAGAGTACTAAGGTGTGATCATGTTTTGCTTGTGAGAGAATTTAGTCAACGGGTCTGCCACATTCAGATCCGTATGTATTTTGCAAATTTCTATGTCTACAATGCTCTGCACGGAGCTACTCTAGCTAATTGCTCCCACTTTCAATATGTATCCAGATTGAGACTTAGAGTCATCTGGATCAGTGTCAAAATTTGCATCGACGTAACCCTTTACGACGAACCTTTTGTCACCTCCATAATCGAGAAACATATCCTTATTCCACTAAGGATAATTTTGACCGCTGTCCAGTGATCTACTCCTAGATCACTATTGTACTCCCTTGCCAAAATCAGTGTAGGGTATACAATAGATCTGGTACACAGCATGGCATACTTTATAGAACCTATGGCCAAGGCATAGGGAATGACTTTCATTCTCTTTCTATCTTCTGCCGTGGTCGGGCTTTGAGTCTTACTCAATTTCACACCTTGTAACACAGGCAAGAACTCTTTCTTTGACTGTTCCATTTTGAACTACTTCAAAATCTTGTCAAGGTATGTACTCATTGAAAAAACTTATCAAGCGTCTTGATCTATCTCTATAGATCTTGATGCTCAATATGTAAGCAGCTTCACCGAGGTCTTTCTTTGAAAAACTCCTTTCAAACACTCCTTTATGCTTTGCAGAATAATTCTACATTATTTCCGATCAACAATATGTCATTCACATATACTTATCAGAAATGCTGTAGTGCTCCCACTCACTTTCTTGTAAATACAGGCTTCGCCGCAAGTCTGTATAAAACTATATCCTTTGATCAACTTATCAAAGCGTATATTCCAACTCCGAGATGCTTGCACCAGTCCATAGATGGATCGCTGGAGCTTGCATATTTTGTTAGCACCTTTAGGATTGACAAAACCTTCTGGTTGCATCATATACAACTCTTCTTTAATAAATCCATTAAGGAATGCAGTTTTGTTTATCCATTTGCCAGATTTCATAAAATGCGGCAATTGCTAACATGATTCGGACAGACTTAAGCATAGATATGAGTGAGAAACTCTCATCGTAGTCAACACCTTGAACTTGTCGAAAACCTTTTTGCGACAATTCTAGCTTTGTAGATAGTAACACTACTATCAGCATCCGTCTTCCTCTTGAAGATCCATTTAATCTCAATGGCTCGCCGATCATTGGGCAAGTCAATCAAAGTCCATACTTTGTTCTCATACATGGATCTCATCTCAGATTTCATGGCCTCAAGCCATTTCGCGAAATCTGGGCTCATCATCGCTTCCTCATAGTTCGTAGGTTCGTCATGGTCAAGTAACATGACCTCCAGAACAGGATTACTGTACCACTTTGTTGTGGATCTCACTCTGGTTTACCTACGAGGTTCGGTAGTAACTTGATCTGAAGTTACATGATCATCATCATTAGCTTCCTCACTAATTGGTGTAGGAGTCACAGGAACAAATTTCTTTCCAATAAAGGAGCAGGTACAGTTACCTGATCAAGTTCTACTTTCCTCCCACTCACTTCTTTCAAGAGAAACTCCTTCTCTAGAAAGGATCCATTCTTAGCAATGAATATCTTGCCTTCGGATCTGTGATAGAAGGTGTACCCAATTGTCTCCTTTGGGTATCCTATGAAGACACATTTCTCCGATTTGGGTTTGTGCTTATCAGGATGAAACTTTTTCTTATAAGCATCGCAACCCCAAATTTTAACAAATGACAACTTTGGTTCCTTGCCAAACCACAGTTCATACGGTGTCGTCTCAAACGGATTTAGATGGTGCCCTTTTTTTACGTGAATGCAGCTGTCTCTAATGCATAACCCCAAAACTATAGTGGTAAATCGGTAAGAAACATCATAGATTGCACTATATCCAATAAAGTACGGTTATGATGTTCGGACACACCATTAAGCTGTGGTGTTCCATGTGGCACGAATTTGTGAAACTATTCCACATTGTTTTAATTGAAGACCAAACACGTAACTCAAATATTTGTCTCCGCGATCAGATCGTAGAAACCTTATTTTCTTGTCACGATGATTTTCCACTTCACTCTAAAATTCTTTGAACTTTTCAAATGTTTCAGACTTATGTTTCATCAAGTAGATATACCCATCTCTGCTCAAATCATCTGTGAAGGTCAGAAAATAACGATACCCGCCGCGAGCCTCAACACTCATCGGATCGCATACATCAGTATGTATTATTTCCAATAAGTCAGTTGCTCGCTCCATTGTTCCGGAGAACGGAGTCTTAGTCATCTTGCCCATAAGGCATGGTTCGCAAGCATCAAGTGATTCATAATCAAGTGATTCCAAAAGCCCATCAGCATGGAGTTTCTTCATGCGCTTTACACCAATATGACCTAAACGGCAGTGCCACAAATAAGTTGCACTATCATTATTAACTTTGCATCTTTTGGCTTCAATATTATGAATATGTGTATCACTACGATCGAGATCCAACGAACCATTTTCATTGGGTGTGTAACCATATAAGGTTTTATTCATGTAAACAGAACAACAATTATTCTCTAACTTAAATGAATAACCGTATTGCAATAAACATGATCAAATCATATTCATGCTCAACGCAAACACCAAATAACACTTATTTAGGTTCAACACTAATCCCGAAAGTATAGGGAGTGTGCGATGATGATCATATCAATCTTGGAACCACTTCCAATACACATCGTCACTTCATCCTTAACTAGTTTCTGTTCATTATGCAACTCCCGTTTCGAGTTACTACTCTTTAGCAACTGAACCAGTATCAAATACCGAGGGGTTGCTACGAACACTAGTAAAATACACATCAATAATCTGTATATCAAATATACCTTTGTTCACTTTGCCATCCTTCTTATCCACCAAATACTTGGGGCAGTTCCGCTTCCAGTGACCAGTCCCTTTGCAGTAGAAGCACTTAGTCTCAGGCTTAGGTCCAGACTTGGGCTTCTTCACTTGAGCAGCAACTTGCTTGCCGTTCTTCTTGAAGTTCCCCTTCTATCCCTTTGCCCTTTTCTTGAAACTAGTGGTCTTGTTAACCATCAACACTTGATGCTCTTTCTTGATTTCTACCTTCGTCGATTTCAGCATCGCGAAGAGCTCGGGAATTACTTTCGTCATCCCTTGCATACTATAGTTCATCACGAAGTTCTACTAACTTGGTGATGGTGACTAGAGAATTCTGTCAATCACTATTTTATCTGGAAGATTAACTCCCACTTGATTCAAGCGATTGTAGTACCCAGACAATCTGAGCACATGCTCACTGCTTGAGCTATTCTCCTCCATCTTTTAGCTATAGAACTTGTTGGAGACTTCATATCTCTCAACTCGGGTATTTGCTTGAAATATTAACTTCAACTCCTGGAACATCTCATATGGTCCATGACGTTCAAAACGTCTTTGAAGTCCCGATTCTAAGCCGTTAAGCATGGTGCACTAAACTATCAAGTAGTCATCATATTGAGCTAGCCAAACGTTCATAACGTCTGCATCTGCTCCTGCAATAGGTCTGTCACCTAGCGGTGCATCAAGGACATAATTCTTCTGTGCAGCAATGAGGATAATCCTCAGATCACGGATCCAATCCGCATCATTGCTACTAACATCTTTCAACATAATTTTTCTCTAGGAACATATCAAAATAAACATAGGGAAGCAACAACGCGAGCTATTGATCTACAACATAATTTGCAAAATACTATCAGGACTAAGTTCATGATAAATTTAAGTTCAATTAATCATATTACTTAAGAACTCCCACTTAGATAGACATCCCTCTAATCTTCTAAGTGATCACGTGATCCATATCAACTAAACCATGTCCGATCATCACGTGAGATGGAGTAGTTTCAATGGTGAACATCACTATGTTGATCATATCTACTATATGATTCACGCTCGACCTTTCGGTCTCCGTGTTCCGAGGCCATATCTGTTATATGCTAGGCTCGTCAAGCTTAACCTGAGTATTCCGCGTGTGCAACTGTTTTGCACCCGTTGTATTTGAACGTAGAGCCTATCACACCCGATCATCACGTGGTGTCTCAGCACGAAGAACTTTCGCAACGGTGCATACTCAGGGAGAACACTTATACTTTGATAATTTAGTGAGGGATCATCTTATAATGCTACCGTCAATCAAAGCAAGATAAGATGCATAAAAGATAAACATCACATGCAATCAATATAAGTGATATGATATGGCCATCATCATCTTGTGCTTGTGATCTCCATCTCCGAAGCACCGTCATGATCACCATCGTCACCGGCGCGACACCTTGATCTTCATCGTAGCATCGTTGTCGTCTCGCCAATCTTATGCTTCTACGACTATCGCTACCGCTTAGTGATAAAGTAAACATTACAGGGCGATTGCATTGCATACAATAAAGCGACAACCATATGGCTCCTGCCAGTTGCCGATAACTCGGTTACAAAACATGATCATCTCATACAATAAAATTTAGCATCATGTCTTGACCATATCACATCACAACATGCCCTGCAAAAACAAGTTAGACGTACTCTACTTTGTTGTTGCAAATTTTACGTGGCTGCTACGGGCTTAGCAAGAACCGTTCTTACCTACGCATCAAAACCACAACGATAGTTTGTCAAGTTGGTGTTGTTATTAACCTTCGCAAGGACCGGGCGTAGCCACACTCGGTTCAACTAAAGTTGGAGAAACTGACACCCGCCAGCCACCTGTGTGCAAAGCACGTCGGTAGAACCAGTCTCGCGTAAGCGTACGCGTAATGTCGGTCCAGGCCGCTTCATCCAACAATACCGCCGAACCAAAGTATGACATGCTGGTAAGCAGTATGACTTATATCGCCCACAACTCACTTGTGTTCTACTCGTGCATATAACATCAACGCATGAAACCAGGCTCGGATGCCACTGTTGGGGAACGTAGTAATTTCAAAAAAATTCCTACGCACACGCAAGATCATGGTGATGCATAGCAACGAGAGGGGAGAGTGTGTCCACGTACCCTCGTAGACCGAAAGCGGAAGCGTTAGCACAACGCGGTTGATGTAGTCGTACGTCTTCACGATCCGACCGATCAAGTACCGAACGCACGGCACCTCCGAGTTCAGCACACGTTCAGCCCGATGACGTCCCTCGAACTCCGATCCAGCCGAGTGTTGAGGGAGAGTTTCGTCAGCACGACGGCGTGGTGACGATGATGATGTTCTACCGACGCAGGGCTTCGCCTAAGCACCGCTACAGTATTATCGAGGTGGACTATGGTGGAGGGGGCACCGCACACGGCTAAAAGATCAAACGATCAATTGTTGTGTCTCTAGGGTGCCCCCCTGCCCCCGTATATAAAGGAGCAAGGGGGGAGGTGCGGCCGGCCAGGACGAGGCGCGCCAGGAGGAGTCCTACTCCCACCGGGAGTAGGACTCCCTCCCTTCCTTATTGGACTAGGAGAGGAGAGGGAAGGAGAGAGGGGGAAAGGAAGGGGGCGCCCCCCCTCCTTGTCCAATTCGGACTTGGGGGGAGGGGCGCGCGGCTGCCCCTTGACCTCCTCTCCTCTTCCACCAATTGGGCCCATGAGGCCCAATAGCCTCCGGGGGGTTCTGGTAACCCCCCGGTACTCCGGTATATATCCGATAACCCCCGGAACCATTCCGGTGTTCGAATATAGTCATCCAATATATCAATCTTCATGTCTCGACCATTTCGAGACTCCTCGTCATGTCCGTGATCACATCCGGGACTCCGAACAACCTTCGGTACATCAAAACATATAAACTCATAATATAACTGTCATCGAAACGTTAAGCGTGCCGACCCTATGGGTTCGTGAACTATGTAGACATGACCGAGACACGTCTCCGGTCAATAACCAATAGCGGAACCTGGATGCTCATATTGGCTCCCACATATTCTACGAAGATCTTTATCGGTCAGACCGCATAAGAACATACGTTGTTCCCTTTGTCATCGGTATGTTACTTGCCCGAGATTCGATCGTCGGTATCTCAATACCTAGTTCAATCTCGTTACCGGCAATTCTCTTTACTCGTTCCGTAATACATCATCCCACAACTAACTCGTTAGTTGCAATGCTTGCAAGGCTTAAGTGATGTGCATTACCGAGAGGGCCCAGAGATACCTCTCCGATAATCGGAGTGACAAATCCTAATCTCGAAATACGCCAACCCAACAAGTACCTTCGGAGATACCTGTAGAGCACCGTTATAATCACCCAGTTACGTTGTGACGTTTGGTAGCACACAAAGTGTTCCTCCGGTAAACGGGAGTTGCATAATCTCATAGTCATAGGAACATGTATAAGTCATGAAGAAAGCAATAGCAACATACTAAATGATCAAGTGCTAAGCTAACGGAATGGGTCAAGTCAATCACATCATTCTCCTAATGATGTGATCCCGATAATCAAATGACAGCTCATGTCTATGGTTAGGAAACATAACCATCTTTAATTAACGAGCTAGTCAAGTAGAGGCATACTAGTGACACTCTGTTTGTCTATGTATTCACACATGTATTATGTTTCCGGTTAATACAATTCTAGCATGAATAATAAACATTTATCATGATATAAGGAAATAAATAATAACTTTATTATTGCCTCTAGGGCATATTTCCTTCACCCACTAGTGTCTAAAAAAACATGGTGGGCCTTTAACTGGGCTGGCCTTTTCACCGAAATGGGCCTCTCTTGGGCCGTGTCACGTGTCGACGTATCATAGGCGCCTCCTGTCCAATGAGTGGATGACATCTATCCGAACGTTGAGCCAACACGTGTTTCCTCCGGCCAATGAGAATTTTACACGTGGAAAATCCCCATTGGTCCGGGTTGTTAACGGGTTATCGGATCCAAAACCGGACCCGATAACTTAACGACGACCCGTTACGGTCGATGCCACGTGTTGGTCACCCTTGACGAAAGCACTTCTATGACGCGCGATTTATCGTCATGGAAGTGGACACTTCCGTGATGATAATTTTGGTAATGTCATGGAACACTTATATGACAGCACAGGTATGACTATCTTGATTCTGTCATAAAATTGTCATGGATGTACATGCATGACAGAAAATGTGACCTACTGTGACAAACACGTATCATCACGGAAGTGCCTTTTTTTGTAGTGCATTGGCTCACGTCCGTGTCCTCCTCCCAGTCGTAGACTTTCTTTCTTATCCTTTTTTTAAACTAAGACAAAACCGATCCCAGGTTGACTGCGGAGATTCGGTGATTGGTCGGGTTTGGATTGATCGCTTCATCACATCTGGACTTCTCAGAACTTGGCGGATCTAGCCGTAACCTGGGAACAATTTGTACGCATATGTGCAGCAGATCAACTCCTTGTCGACCTCGGACTTGGCGTAGAAAACGGTTTCGACGGATCACTTCGTCACATCCAGCGGAGCGGACGACGGAACCCTAACCTCTTGATTTCAAACCTTGTGCTGTAAACTCCAAAGCTAATCATGATTCTGATCGCCAAACCATCTTTTCTTCATCTGAACAATCGCGAGCTTCTCGATCCATGAAGAGCTCCCTCCAAGAACAACACCACCGTGCGCAGGTCCCACGGTGGGCACCAACTGTCGTGGAATTGTCACGGCAGATGTCCTAGCAGAAGGACTTAGTCGTGGAGCCATCGCAACTATGCGGTAGCTTGAGAGGGGTTGATCGGGGTGAAAGACGCGAGGCGGATTAACACACAAGACAACGGTTTAGACAGCTTCGGGTCCCGGGAAACATCATCCGGTAATAACCCTACATGCTGTTTGTGGTTAGGTCTCATTATGCTCATGAGGGAGTCGCCGCATAAACCGGCTCTCCTCTAGTTGTGTCTAGCCTTCAAGATTATTTTGCCCCTCCTCGGGGTGCCCTGCCCCTCCTTTATATAAGTTGGAGGGGCGAGTTACATGTGGAGTCCCAATAGGATTAAGACTAGTCTATCTCTTAATACAAACCGGATACAAGTCCGGGTCTTGTTTCCTTGTAAGGGAAATATTCCTCATGCCTTTCCTCTTAAGCCGTCCCACCATAACACGAGCCGACCTTCTAGGCCTTGGGCCTTGTCGTCCGTCTGACTCGCCCGCCGGGTTACCAGTGAGTCACTAGCTCCTGCCGGGTCATACATCCGGAGGGTTACACCGCGGGGTATATCCCCGACATCGGTGAGACCAAATTGATTAGGGTTTCTGGCAGTGGCTATGTCAAGTGAACTCGGTGGCACCGGATAGATGAAATCGGTGGGGAAGAGTTTGACTATAGGTTTGGGACATATGTGGAAATGAGAAAGTGGTTGAGGGCTGGAGCATATCACTAAGCACTTTGAGCAAGCAAGCCATTAAGCAACACCTCATCCCCTTTTAATAGTATTGGCTTTTTCTATGGACTCAATGTGATCTTGGATCACTAAAATGAAAATGTAGAATCTTGAGCTTTTGAGCTTTTGCCAATCTTCTGTCCTTGGTATCTTGAAGGGGTTCCACATCCTCTTGTCCATGCCACTCCACTGTTGAACTCATCTGAAATATACTAGATGAAACTATTAGTCCAACAAGAGATATGTTGACATTAATTACCAAAATCACCCAGGGAGCACTTGTGCTTTCAAGCTTTTCTTCGGTCACTCTCCCTACCACTGGCACTCGCCGGTGGCCAAGGTGGCCCCGACTTTGCTCCCTTCCCCATCCCCTTCTTTCTTCCTAGGAATAAAATCTCTGATGAGGTCTCGATATATGGATTTGAGGCAACATGGCGACCTCATCCTTAGCAGAGCTTGGAGAGAAGCTAAATCCCCTCCTTTCGTCGTCCACCTTTGTAGTGAATTTGACCTTTAAAGTCGAAAGGCGGTCTACTCTACATTGAATCTTCTGGATGAAGGGTGACCCTCAGAGTTATTTCCTTTTTCTTTGAGTCCTTCTAAAAGTTTATTGTCCATTAGCTACATGCTTTTATGTCTTTTAGTGTATCCCAATCTTCATATCCGACCCCATACCAATGCCAGCTCAACTCTACGACGCGTGGGTAGCGACATGTCCATCTGTCTACCATGTGTCTATCTTGGTAGAGTGCTACAAGCAATCTAATATTGTTAGCTAGGGTCCTATTTGCAAAAAGAAGAGTTGTTATGTAACTTATATTATCTTTTGAATCCTTGTAGATGTCTAAATAGGTGCTTTTCTTGGTCCTTCGGGGCCCCTCTTACATTAAAAATGAGAAAACAAGGATACAGGCATAGTTTTTGAAAGCATATAAGGAAGGAAGGGAAATTAATTGGCGCAGGCCCACAGTAGTCATCCTGTGACAAAAGGAAGACTCCTCCCAACTTCTAGATCTAAGATTGCGAGCCTCCAACATTTTCACCACCATGGGAACCCGGTGTTGGTCCTCGCTCATGCCCGAACTCATCGACCGCATCGGCGGCTGCCTACTGGACACCGCTGACCTTGATTGTTACATGGCCCTCCGCGCCGTCTGCCACAACTGGCGCGGTGCCACCGCCGACCCCAAGAATACTCTACACACCCGCTTCCGCCCACACCATTGGGTTATGCTCGACTATTCATCCCACGGTGAGCACATCCGCCTTCTAGTGAACACCGTCTCTGGCCGGTACCATGGCAGGGATATGCCACTACTCTGCAAGTACTACATCATCTCCATCACCATCGACGGGCTCCTGGTCCTGATGGCCAAGATCCCGCCCCACGCCGTGTGTGTCCTCAACCCGTTCACGGGTCACATGGTCCACTTTGTGGCGCGCATGCGCCCCAACGTGCTCGCGGCAGCTGTCTCCGACTCATCCCCACCCCGCCTTGTCCTCTACTGCCACGACACTAGGAAGCTATACATGGGCGGCCCTAACAGTGTGAGCTTCATCAGGTACATAACTAATTATGCTTGCCCTTTCGTCAGGAAGGTTGTCCAAGGTTGTGTCGCCGTCGACGGCCACCAAGGACTGATGCCACCACTTCCTGCGATGGTTGTCGCCAAGATCGCCGATCTAATGACTCCACTCATCGTCGGGTTTCCCGCTGACGATCAGTTGGATTCTCGGAAAAGTTGTTTCCTCGTGGAATCTGCTGGAGAAATTCTGGTCATCTTCAAGCTTGGGAATCATGTGGAGGTCTTCAAGATGGATGGCATGGGTGGAAACATGCTGGTGCGCGTGAAGAACATCGGCAGTCGTTCCATATTCATCGGTCGCTCTCAAAGGTGCCTCTCCCTCGACGCCGATAAGTTCCCGTCCATCGAAGCCAATTGCATCTACTTCACGGAGTGTCTAAGTTCACCATCGACGGACATATACCACCTCAAGGACGGAGAACAAGTTAAGAACGTCATGAGCGCTGCCGGTGGAGCCGGTCCTTCAGTGAACCTAAACATGCCCACCTTTTTGTGTCATCCTATGACTGAACATCCCTGCACCATCATTCAGCTTCTCTCCCTCTACACTTTCAACTGGCAATCTGGTCAAGCATCACAGGTGTTAAAGTATCAAGATAGTTCTTGAGAGGCTCCATACTGGCCAAATATTGTTTGGTGACCTTCTTGAGGCCTATGAAGCATATTCTGATGGCGACGATTGAACAATTGATTCGGCATCCCTGTGTTGTGTTAAGCTTTATATGGCTGATCTATTAATGTACTTTTATTTTTCTGTCATGCTTTCTTGATGCTCTGTTCTGTGCAACAAACAACTGGCAGGGTCTTGATAGTTTTATCAATGCAGTTCTTTATGTATTTTGGTATGAAGCTTTATCATAGAGATTCGTTCTAGTGCTTTGGTGGTGCTAGTTTATGTATCATGTCCATGTCTGTTTTATAAGTGACCCTCTGTAAAGGGAGTGCTAAATTAGTTACATGAAGTGGTAACTTGTTTCCATTTTTCTTTTTATGTGCGCCTACGTACATATATGTTATCAATCTTTGTCTATTATCTCTCTAAATCCGCATCATATTCTCTCGGTTAAGTAGTTTATTATTTGTCTACCTTTCTTTCTTTTCTCTACCCATGTCAATTATCTCATTCTCTGTCCAATAATACGATTCAAGTGTTTAACGGCTTGCACAATTAATTGGTTGCCTCCCAAACTTACGAATTAAGACCAAACCTTCTTCTAGGGTTCCAGCTTAGTATACTAAATTAGCACTAGAAGGATCGGACGCGCTTCGCGGATTTCATAAAAGAATTGGTTTGGTTTGTGGGGGAGCTCATGGAGTGTGTTTTCTTTTATTATAATGTGATATTTTGAAGGTCTCTTTTCTGCGGCTATAATGTTATATTTTGATGGTCTCTTTCTGTTGTAAGCTGCAAGCAAACCGATGAGAGAGATGGGGCTAGGTTTTGGTCTAGCGCCGACTATTGGGGATCTCACGAGGGGAGATGTGGGTAAACAACCATTGATTTTTCCTTATTTTTCACCCCACGGGTCTCCTGCATGGTGCGTACGGGATTGAGGGGCATGTGGGGTATCGATTTAGAAAAAAATCAATGGGGTGAGGGAGATTGTACGATAGGTGGAGAGACGAAATGATGTACAAAATCCTTTTTTTGCGAACGTACAAAATCCCTTTTAATAGTAGAGATATTAGAGGATTTGAATCCTAAGATCTCCTTGATTCACATGATTCTTAAACGCAGAAATCAAAAAGTGTAAAAATAGAGTGACACTTCATCTTCAACACTACGTTATTATGGATGTGTGCATGGAAAACATTAATAAGGCAGTGTTGTTCTTATTTTTTTCACTCTGATGATCACATGGTTTCATCATGTTGATATGGGTTTATTTATTAGTGAACAGTCAAATTTTGTTTTTGAGGGTGTTACGATGTTTTTTGAGATCATAGTGGACTGTCACTATTTCCTTTTGAGAATCTAGTGAAGTGTCATCAAATCTTGTTTCTTATGGGTTGTCATCAAATCTAGTGTTTGTCGCAAATGAGGCAATGGTGGCCAAACCAACAAGTCCAAACAACAAGCCTCTTTTGAAGCGAGATTAAGACATTAAGGCCCAATGTGAAGAAATAGCAGAGAAGACGTCCCTTAGAAGAAAGACAAGAACAAGAGAGGACACGAAGAAACCCAGAGGCTAGAGAAAGAAGAAGGCTCTCAAGCAGCGGCTGCGCAACGAGGATATGAGTGAGGAGGCGACGACGGGGAGGCGAACAACGCCCAGCCGAACGTGAGCATCTAGATCAATAACCTCAACGAGAAGATCAAACTAGAAGGTATTGCTTATAGCGAGATGTATGCTCCCCTCACGTGAAGCGTTTCTCCTCTCGCTACAGTACTGGGTCGGCTCGTTATTCTAGCATTGTATTCGCCATTCTTTTGGAATGGTTTATTTTTTTGGATTTCTTCAATTTTCTCTGGCTTTCATTGTTTCCACTATTTTGATTTGGTTTTCTTTGATTTTCACTATTTCTTTTGTTTTGCGGCGGTTTTACTTTGCTTTTCTTTGTTTTTTCTTTCTTATTGTTCCTTTCTCTTTTTTCGGTTTCCTTCATTTCTATCTCGGTTTCATTGATTTTTATTCTATGATTCTTTGGTTCCTTTGTTTCGTTCTTGTTTTTTATTGGGTTTCTTTTTTGTTTGTTGGTTTTCTCCATTTTTCTTTGCTTATTTTTTGCTTTTCATTGTTTTTATTGGTTTTCTTTTCTTTTTCCCTTATTTGTTTTTTGGGTTTTATTGGTTTTCTTTTGTTTCTCCATGTATCTTTGTTGGTTTTCACAGGTTTCTTTTTTGTTCAATATATGTTTACTTTTTTCAGCACACAATGTACATTTCTAGTGTACACATGAAACATATTGTTGAACATTAAACATTTTCTAAATACACGAAGTACATTATTTCTTAAATACATGTTTTGAACACAAGGTCAACATTTTTTTAATGGCAAAAATTTGTTTTGCACACAATGTACATTTTTCGTATACATCGGGATTTTTTTTATATAAAAGCTTAAATTTTTTAAATACATAATTAATATTTTTCTAAATATATTTCATTAAAGCTTAGTTTTATTTAATGTACATTGTACATTTTTTTGCATAAAACAGGAACATGTTTTATATATCCTTATTATTTTTAAAATACATGAATAAGATTTTTTATATATGTTTTGAGGTCTACTTTTTTCATGTATATTGTACATTTTTTGCATATTGTAAGGACTTTTTATACTTGTTAAATGTTTTCAAATACATTGCTATCATTTCTTTTCAGCTATATGTTTTGATGTCTACTTTTTTCATATTGATTGCCCATTTTTTGTATACATAAATAACATTTTTTACACATGTTTAAGATTTTTTAAGTATATAATTAATATTTTTTTCAGACATATATTTTAATGTCTACTTTTTTCATAAAGATTGTACATTTTTTGAATACATGTTTACAGTTTTTTAAATTTATTTTTTGATGTCAACATTTTTTGTACATATTGTACATTTTTCTTATACATCAGGGACATATTTTATACACGTTCAACATTTTTAAATACATGTTTAATATATTTTTAACACAGTACAAACGCAGATACTCATACGCGCATACGCTCATCTCTATAAACGCACGCATGCACACCTACCCTATGAGCATCTTCGAGAGACTGAACTGACATATCATCTTGAGATTGATGAAATCGTTACAGATACCTTCGTAGGCGATGGGAATGTCTTCTCCCAGTGAATGCACATCGCAAGAAGGCTTGGAATACATTTAGAAAAACATGAGCACCCACGTCAAGTCAGAATTTGAACCCTGGTGGGTTGGGGGTAACATTGTTCTCCTAACCATCCAATCACAAGTTGGTTCCCCTAAAAAAAATCACAAGTTGGTTCACACATGATTAACATTTTTAATATATATTTTGATGTATAATTTTTCCATACACCATGTATATTTTTTGTATACATATTTTTTATACATGTTTACCTTTTTTCATATATATTTTTTGATGTCTATTTTTTCATATACATTGCACATTTTTTGTATATTCTATACACGTTTATGCATAACATTTATTCAAATGCAATTTCATTTTTACAATATATATGTTTAGAATATTTTGAAACATGAATAAAATTTAAAAAGAAAAGCAAAAAAAGAACAAATGTGAAAGAAAGACAGCACTTAAGGCTTGTGTACCTCCAGCGCGCTTGGCCGGCCCATTGTCGCCCGTTTCAGGCGAGAGTTCCGGTCTCCCTATAAGCGACATAGTCGCGCCCCCAGATGTTTCAGAGTAGCGACTTCAGGGATGTTACTTTCAAATTTGAGCATAGAGAATGTAATTTGAAGCTCGTGATTTAGTTAAGGCAGTTGTTTCACTTGCCAATGGGTCGCCACATGTGGCTAGGGTGCTTACTACACATTATTTGTATTCCGAACGTCATTGAGTTCTAATCTTTCCCTAATAATAAAGCGCTATTGCTTCTGCCCGCCAACGTTGTGGCGTTTTTGCAAAAAAACTCATCTTTTCCGGAATAAACCCATAGTGCAAAAAAGTGAGAAAAACAATTCAACGATTCGCTTGTGTTTTGGTCGCCCGGCCGGGCCTTCGCAGGCGCCCCGCAGCCCTGTCGCCCCCAGCCGCTCGGCCCTGATGGCTCAGGACAAGGGGAACCACGATGGGCGGGGTCGAGCGGGTCCGGGAGGGTGGCCCGCGAGGAGGGCACGGTGTTCCTCTCTTCCCTGCCGGGGCTACGACGTGAGGGAGACGAGGAATATCGAGAGGATGGGGGTGGGTAAAGGCCACCGATCTGGCTGCGGTTGGCCAGCGGGCATGGCCGAGGCGAGGCGGAGCTTGCAGCAGCGCGCCATGGGAGACGGTCGCGAGGAACAGAGGAGGAGCAAGGGGAGCCCCGAACCTCACGGGCGAAGCTGCAACCGACGAGGAGGATGTTTTCGCGGGAGGTCAACGCGACAGAGAAGGTCGCGCATGGGCTACCCAGCGGCCGCCCATGGTGGTTGCGGCCATGAGACGCGTAGCTCACATCGCGACGCACGAGGCGCGGGCAAGAAGAGGTAGGGGTTCCAATCGGCAAGGTCCGACAGAAGGCAAATGCGGGCGCCATGGGAGGAGGGAGTCGGGGGAGATGGGGATCGAGCGGGGCTCTCCCCTGGCAGTGCGAGGTGGAGGAGACGAGGGGGAGTGGAATTGAGAGAGAGAGAGTGGAGGGGATCGGGCTACGTCAGGGGATTATGAGTGGACACGTCTGGGCCTTTGGTAGGCGTGATAGGCTGTGCACTACTGTTGTTATTGTTGTTGTTGTTGTTGCTGCTGCTGCTGCTCCTCTCTCTCTCTAAATTCCTTTATCTTTATCTTTATCTAATAATAAAGCAAATTGGGTTTCTTTCGTCCGTCATGGCATTTTTCAGAAAAATCCCTCTATTTCAGATAATTCAACCCGCAGTCCTTTTTAAGTTAAAACGAATCGTTATTTTCGTGTTTTACATAAAAGTCCTTGTCTTTTCCTGAAATCAACCCGACGTCCGTATTTAAGTCACACCCGAACCGTTATTTTACATTTTTTGAAGCCCCCCGATGTTTTAGGTAATTCATCCGCGGATCATATTTAAGTCAAACAAATGTTTTTTAAAATCATCCATATCTTTTAAACCGTAACTCCGATTTGAACATGTTATATATGAAATTTGATTTAAAAATATGTAGAATATGAATATGAGATTATTTTTACATGTTAAGTATATTTAAATATTATTTTGGAATATATTTGAGTCAAACCAAATGATTTTCTAAATTATATATATCTTTTAAACCATAACTTCGATTTTAACATATTATATATGAAGTTTTATTAGAAAAATGTGTGGAATCTAAATATGATGTTAATTTTACCTGTTAAATATTTTTAAAATATTGTTATGGAAGCAAACTTATAATTTATAGCGTAAGATTCTTTTTTTTCATACCGGCGGCGATCCCGATTGCAAATAAACACCCCACTATAACCATATATGGAAAAGAAAACATCGATAACTACACATGCATACCTCTGAAAAATGTCGCAGGTGAAAACAACAGATTTCTCATCGCGAGAGTGAGAGAAAGCGAGCGAGAGAGAGAGAGGGAGAGAGAGACGCCTTAGGATTAACCATATTCAATACACGTTTTTTTGTTGTTTTGTGTGAACACCGAGGCCATCGCCGGCGAGAGTGGAAAGGAGGATAAGCGGCAACGCAAATATGATGCCTCGCAAAAATAAAGGAGATGGACCTATTGTGCTCTTGAGTGATGGTTGTTGAGTTAAGAACGTGTGTTATGTTTTCTCTCCCGTTGCAACGCACGAGCTCTTTTGCTAGTAATAATAAAGAAAATTGGGTTTCTGGTCGTCCGTCGTTGCTAGCAATTTTGCATAAAAGTCCCTCTATTTCTAAGAAATCAACCCGCAGTCCTATTTTAACATGAGGAAACGCTTCGTTTTTGCAAAAAAAACCTCCATTAGTTAGAAATCTACCCCGTGATATTTAATTAAACTGATTCACCACCAGGAACGACCGCCGCTTATCCATTTGCGTTCTCCACCGTCGGGCACGCGTCGCCGCTTGCCGCCGACGTCCACGCCGCAAGAGCCAAGGAAGGGGTGATGCGTCGTGGCGGGCGTCCGCGCCGCCCGAGCCCAGGAATGGGACGAGCCGTCGTGGCGCTCAAGATGGGCGTGCTGCTCGGGCAGCACAGCAGCAGCAGGGCCCTTCTCGCGGACCACGAACCGGCGGTGACGCTCTTCGGGCACCGCCGCGGCCGGCTGAGCCTGGCCATCCACGAGGGCATGCGGGCGCCGCCGGCGTTCCTCATCGAGCTGCCCATGTTAGCGGCCGCGCTGCACAGGTAGATGGGCGCGGGGACCGTGAACTGGCACTCGAGAGCGACACCCGCAGCGCCATTGTTGTGCGGTGGAGCTGCTGCTTCCTGTTCGAGAGGTAAGAGAGAGGGTGAGGAGAGGTAGTACACCGGTGGTAGAAGGGGGTGAGGGAGGAGGTAGCTCACCGGCGGTGGGAGCCAATCTTAAGATACAGAAAAAAAATTCATGCAGCCATGATGGGCCACGATCCAAGCCGCCCCAGAATCCTTGAGTCACCGGCAAACAAGCAGGCAAGCAGCACCACCAGACCGCCTCCTTCCGCCACAGGCCCCGCAACCGCCGTCGCCACCAGCCAAGGGGGGTCCCGGCAGGTGGCGGAGCATTGTGGGGGTGGGGATGGGATGGGGCAGGATCCCGGCGGCGGTGGGCGTAGACGGCAGCGGCGTCGCATCCCAAGTCGGGGGATGCGGATAACTGAGCGGAGCCTCGTGGTAGAGAAAACGGAGGAGCGCCAGCGAGGCGCGCTGGATTCTTCTAGCCAGTCGACGTGTTGTTACGTAGCTAGCGTGGCACGCATGGCAATAGAGTCTTTAGTTGATCTACATCCAGACGAAGTATACCACATTTTTAATGTCTGATGGTAGCTTAAAATAAGCATTGTGTGATATTTTTATTATCGGTACGGTTGTCTAAAGATAAAGTTGTTTCACTCGGTTAGCTGACTAGGATTCATGTCCCATATTTCAAACTAGCGCCCCAAAGAATTTTGTAGTTAATCGAATCATAATTTTGGTCATCATCAAATTTATTCTGTACCTACCAACTTGATTAATGATAATTGGTGTTTTGCTTTGCAGTGAAGCATATTATTTTCTTTTCTTCTGTTGCAACGCATGGACTGCAAAGGACATATGAAAGGCTCAGTATTTGAAAGCAATGAGACAACGAACAAAGCGGTTTTGTATAGAACAAATCAAGGTCTGTAGTTATGTTTTTGTTACCTTTGAAACTTGTACCAACAGCATAGGCCTTCAACATGACAACTTATGTTAAGTCAGCACCATCAAACTTTGTGTCCAACATCAAAGCCGCGGATAGAGTCTTGCCTTTCAGTTTATCTTTATCGTTTGCGAAATTGTAAACCGGAGATGGTGCTACACGCCTACATCCCAGTTGCTTGACCAATTGTGTTGCCAAAAAATCCAGCCTCGCGTCTCTTTGGATTCGTTGATGGTAGAGGCAACCTCCAACAACCAAAGCAATCAGGGAATAATGTTACGTCAGAAAATATTTTCTATTAGACAAACTCATGATCTCTCATATAGTAGCTCGGATGGTTAAATTGGAGCCACAAATTGCTGCCCAGCAACT
The DNA here is from genome assembly GCF_018294505.1 of Triticum aestivum. NCBI lineage: Eukaryota > Viridiplantae > Streptophyta > Magnoliopsida > Poales > Poaceae > Triticum > Triticum aestivum. The sequence goes on from NC_057796.1 coordinate 100,085,521, forward strand.
TTAGGTTCAACTATTGTTCAATGTTCAGTAGTATGTATGCAAGTCGGTTCAGAAACTTCGTGTTTCAATATGATACTTTTTACTACATCTTTGAATTGACTTGAGATATTCTATTAGTGTAATCAAATGTGATATTTTGTTCAAGCATACCCACAAAAGCATGCACTTCTGATTTTTTTTCCTAAGCGGACGGCTTTTCTTTTGATATTACGTGACCAAGTGAAAATGGAACATAATTATACATTTTACTTGGACTCTAGCATTTTCTCCGTAGCGTTGCGCTACACATTACTGTATTCTCCCGTTGCAACGCACGGGCACTTTTCCTAGTAGAAATTAGAAAGAAGAAGAAGAAAAAGAGAAGGATGGAAAAGAAATGGCTAGGGTGCATGAAAAATGTTGAAAAATTTAATGTAGAGCGTAAGATTTATACTTAGCTCAACAAAAGAAGTTCCACCCAATATGAAAGAGTTGAATTCAAACTCACAAGTTAGGGCACACACAGCGGACTCAAAAAATGTATTTCATGTCCTACCTTATAAATTATTCTTTTGATTACACCTTTTCTAGTATATAAATTATTGCAATGTCAATTTAATTTGTTAGGATAAAATGGGTGTTTTTTTTCTTCCATTGCAACTCACGGACTCTTTTATACTACTAGTAACTAGTAAAGTCTCTAACCTAAAAAAGAATAACCTAAAAAAGAAGTCGCGCCCCCAGATCTGATGTTTGCCGAACCAACGAGCCCAGACGGCAAGCATCTTTTGAAGCGATATTAAGACATGAAGGCCCAACCCGAGAAAATAGAAGAGAAGGCGTCCCTCAGGAAAAAAAAAGAGAGCGAGAGAGGACACGGAGGGGTCCGGAGGCTAGAAAGAGAAGAAGGCTCTCGAGCGGCGGCTGCGCGACGAGGATATGAGCGGCGAGGCGGGGGCCGGCGGCGGCGGGGAGGCGAACGGCGTCCAGCCGAACGTGACCATCTACATCAATAACCTCAACGAGAAGATCAAACTCGAAGGTATCGCTCCCCTGCTTGAGCCCTCTCGCCTTCCTCCGCGCCCCCCTTGTCTAAACCCTAGGGAGATTCTCGCTGACTTCTTCTTTCCCGTGTAATGTATTTGCTACCTCTGGTTCTCCGTTGCTCCTCTGCGGTGGCCCGGTGGAAATCTCGGCGCTTCTCCAGGACCTAAAACACCTATAGGCCGTTTTGTCAGACACGTTGGTGCCCGCTAATGAAATTCCGTGTGTCATGCCCGGCTGGTTACTGGCGGGGGTAGTCGTTGTCTCGTGGAGTAGCGCCGCAGATATCTCGCGGATTAGTGGTTTAGCGTGTGCTCGTGTTAGAGATCTGGCGGTCTGCTTAATCCGAGGATAGTCCTCTTTGTTTGATGTACCGAGCTAATAGAGTTGAATCTGGGTCATGAAAGTAAGATTACGTTCTGGTTTACCGAACAAAAACATCAATTGCATACCCTGTACTGCATCTCTAAATTTTGAAGTCGTTACAGATTTCTGTTAAGCCTTATTTAGTTTTACCTTTTGGAACTGATGCAGCCAGCTAATATAATTTGCTCAATTCTTTACAGCGCTTAAGAAGTCCCTGAATGCCGTTTTCTCCCAGTTTGGGAAAATCATTGAGGTGCTTGCTTTTAAGACTTTGAAGCATAAAGGGCAGGCATGGGTTGTGTTCGAAGATGTTGCATCAGCAACTGAGGCTTTGAAGAGGATGCAAGATTTTCCCTTCTATGACAAACCCATGGTGAGTTTAGAGCTGAATTGGTGTTACAGCTTTGGTTGTCCCGTAAATTGATCTGATCTGATTGTTACTATATCCTTTTTCTTTTTAGATAGATATGTTACTATATCCTGTTGTTTGTAGTGTTGTTAGCCAAGCGTATTGGGTTTATGAATACCATCTCAACAGAAAAAAGAGCATCTGTACTGCTTGCAACTATGTCCTAATATTATGGTTTCTCTAATATAATCTACTCCCTCCGTCCGAAAATACTTGTCATCAAAATGGACAAAAAATGATGTATCTAAAACTAAAATACATCTAGATACATCTCCTTTTATTCATTTTGATGACAAGTATTTCCAGACGGAGGGAGTAGCATTTAAGCTTATTCAATTCTTTCTATTGAAGCAAGGTTTGTTCTAAACAACATTACTGCCTAGGTGGTCTATATCTAGCTTGTTTGTGCTTAGATGATACTCCGTACCAAAATACAAGCTTGTTGTGCTTAGTGTCAAAAAACGTCTTATATTTTGATACAGTTGTATATACTAGGTCTCTTACTGGGCATGTCTAGTCAATACCAAACTACGCTTGAGTTGTTCAAATTGCTTAACTAACTATTATTCACATGCACATATGTTCTTTCATCTGCTCCTTTGTATTGCATTTTGACTCCTGAAGCTGTACTATTTTTGTCACTCATAAAATCTTGTCTATTTGATTTCAGAAAATTCAATATGCCAAGACCAAGTCAGATGTTATAGCAAAAGCTGATGGCACCTTCGTACCTCGAGAAAAAAGGAAGAGGAATGATGAGAAACGTAAGATTCCGGTTAATGTGCATACCCCTTTACATTCGCGGTTTTACTTTGGCCCCTCGGAACTCTATCTTGATTTGCACTTCTTTATTTTGTTTGGATACGTGGCTTGTCATTTGTTAGCATATATTTTGTAAAACTTAACTGAAATATGTGCTGGAGATGGACTCTCTTGCACGTGGCCATGGATTGTTGTTTAACAGGTTAATAAATTGACTTGAGGAGGTATTGGTGTCACTACTAATACATTATCATAGTTTTCACTTTTCCTCTGCACATGTAGTGGGGCATACATTACTGCTAAAATGTTTAAAACAGCAAGAATCATACCTTTTGTGGTCCTTGATTCCAGTCTTCAGTCCCCCATTTAAACATTTTTCTTAGGTGGTATATGCAGATTTTGCAACTAAGCTCAATAGATGCACTCATTCGCCTAAAGAATTCCAGATTATCTAAAAGCAAAATTTCTTTTACTCTGTTCTTGCACTTCTACGAGAGTACCAGTATTAATTTGAATAGAAGCAAAAGATCAATAAAGCAGTCGTTGCCAGGTCTAAATATCAGATATCTGTTCAATTCACTGTATTTAGCTTTACACACTTTGACTCTTTGTTGATAGAGTTGCTTTGTACCGGGAGGTACTCCCTCCGTCCGAAAATACTTGTCATCAAAATGAATAAAAGAAGTATTTCCAGACGATACATCTTCTTTTATTCATTTTGATGACAAGTATTTTCGGACGGAGGGAGTACTTGTTTTGCTGTTTTTCTATACGAGCTTATGGCAACTTGGCATCCTTTTAAATTCACGAGCAAAACTTAGTTGCCTTATTCTTTGATAATGCAGCTGAAAAGAAGCAGAAGCGTGAGCAGCACCACGATGTTAACCAGGCTGGCGTGGGCATGCATGCCTATCCTGGTGCTTATGGGGCTCCGCCGGTAAGTGCTGTAGAATTGATTAGAAATGTTCTTATTTATTCATTTTCTGTTGCGTGGAGGTTTTTGTTGTTGCATATGGACGGTGGAATATGTTATCGTGACCATGTTTTTCAAGCTCCATTCTTCCTTGCTTTGTGTTCACATACACAATTTCCTTCTTTTAACTTCTTTGCCAGACATCCTGCCTGCTGTTTTGTCATTCTATTTTGGGGATGGAGTTTGTATTTCTGTGCAAGCCAGTGACTCCTGCTTGCATAACTAGATCATACCCCGCGCGTTGCTGCGGCATTCATAGTGTGAGCAATTTGGATTGAATATTAATGAACATAATTCAAATATAATATCAATAATAGATGTGTATGTATATGTACATTCGCTAATCATATAAGGTCACAATTAGTGGAAAAGGTTAGGGATAGAATTGTTCTTATTTGAAAAAAAGAATAATCATGCTATGTTTATAATCTGTCCACCAGAAGCATATGCAAAAAAAATAATACAAATCATTGCAAGAATTCAGTAACTTCTTTTTAACTTGGGGTTTCAGTGAATCCAGTGCCACTTTTTTGTGTGTATGCATCAAGATCTCTTAACAAAAATATATCGAAAGAGATAGAGGTTACTTACAGATGGTGCCGTAGCAGGGCACATCAAGTTAACAATCCATCGGATTACCGCATTCCTTGTTAACCTGAGACATGGAACTATGGATATATGCACAATGTTATCAGAATTTGCAGAATAGTATGGCGGTAAAGCAGCAAGACAATAGTTGGGGGAATCTGGACTAACCTGATACAAGAGAGAATGTAAATAAGCACCGGCGAACACTGAGGGCTCTATGAGACGGGATGACCTGCCAGCATGTTGACTTCATATGGTGGCACTTACAAATCAAAAACTAAGCTCACGTTGGAGATAGGTGTCACAGAGAAGGTGGTGAAGACGAAAGGGATGGCTCACCCATGGCGTTGAGATTAAGATCGGAAGAACAGGCAGGCTAACCAGCTATAGTGGAGACAATGAACATGGAGTACCTCTGCTGATTAATGGCAAGAGCCGCTCGCCTCCGTTGTTTCCTGGAGAATGGAGAAGGCAGTCCACTAATCCTTTAGTCACCGTACTCCAAAGTTCACCATCCCAACTTGCAAACTTCATCATCCAAAGAAAGCAGTAACCTGGTCGGCTTCCCTCCCTAGCTGGAAGGAACTGAGCTTGGAAAAAAAGGGCTACCGTTGCTGCAGTAATCAGCCGAGGCGAGACATCATTGAACGCTGGAGGATGAAGCGCTCCTCCAAACCGTCGCTGTCAACGGAGGCCCTGCCCAGCCCTTCCGGCCGAAAATAAAGCCAGCTCCGGACTCCAATCTCCCTAGCGACTGGTCCGGTTCTGGTGGATAGAACCAACTACCCCAGCGGTGATGCCACTACCTTGGCTGGGAAAGATGCAGAGATGGAGAGGACGACCAGGGCACCACGCCCGCCGTCTCGATGATGCAGGGCACATGCCAGCAACGTGAACATAGCCCGATAGAATACCGGAGGGTCGCGGAGGCCTGCTGGATCATGCCGGAGGAGCGCCCTGACGCACAGATCGGCGCCCATCCGCGCGGCGCCCTGCTGCTGTAGACAGGGGAATATATTGGGGTTTGAGGGAGCGAGGGATCGTCGTTTTTTTAGGGATAAATAAAGTCCGTGGTTTACTACTGGAAACTGGTGAGGGTCCATAACAGAGCATCGTGCATTCACTTCGTTGTAGCGGAGTCCGTGATTTACGGCTGAAAACAGATGAGGGCTGGTAACGGAAGATATTGCTTTTTTTAGGGAAACGGAAGATAGAGCTTCGAATGTGTTGTACGCCGTTAAAACGTTCGATGTAGTTCCTGATGTGGCAGGTTGCTGAGTTGGATAGGCTGCTTGTTGAGATAATTACCTGTAGTGGGGATCAATCTCTTAGGTATATATGATTAGGTCAAGTAAAATTGCCATTCAACATATTAAGGCGATTCACTTTGCTTCGAGAAGTAGCTTGAGATTTAGCAGGGAATAGTCATGACTCAGACTTAGTTCAAAGTTCGCTTACTATCATATATACGCCCAGTACTAGGACTGGGCAGCTTTTCGCGTTTATTCTGCAACTAGTTTTCTTCACATCATTACTGGCTTAACTTTTTCTTGTGCAGCTCTCTCAGCTACCTTTTGGTGCGGGACCAAAGGTCATGATGCCAGAGATTATTGTACCAAACAACATTCTCTTCGTCCAAGAACTCCCACACGACGCCACGGCTTTGATGCTGCAGATGTTCTTCTGCCAGTACCCTGGGTTCAAGGAAGTGCGGATGATCGAAGCAAAGCCCGGAATCGCTTTCGTGGAGTATGGAGACGAGGGGCAGGCGACCGCAGCCATGAACCTTCTTCAAGGTTTCAAAATCAAAGAGAACCCAATGCGCATCACATATGCGAAGAAGTAACTTGATGAGCTGTATTGACTTGAATTAATGTTGTAGCCCTGGTTTTGCACCATTTGGTAGATTTTCTTCACATGTAAGGTAGACTACACCATGGATAATCCAGTAAATTAATGTATGGTTCAGCTGCATTTATGCGTCCATGCTTGGAAGCTATTTTCAGTCATGTATTTGGGTTTGGCATCGTTGTGATAATCTTAAGTCAAATCATATGTTGCCAATTTCGTCTAATAACCATTTCCTACTTTTGTCGCTATTTTTCCACAAGTTCCTCACAAACCATAAACTTGAGCTCCGAGTATTACGTTGATGTTTGTGATGACAATTGATTCTCTAGAACATGTGAAAAATTTCTTCATCGTCACAGCCGTCCATCCTCCAACGAACGGGCGATATCTTCGCCTAAGCGAACCGGAGTTCCAAAGGATTTCGCGATCCCCACCCATCTCCCCCTCTCCCATGGCAGAGCCGCCGCCGCCCCCGTCGCAGTCGCCGGCGCAGACGCCGCCGCCCACGCAGCAGCAGACGCCCGCGGCAACCGCGCGGGATGAAATGATGGCGTGCGTGGCTGCGCTGGAGGCAGCGCTGCTGCCGTGCCTCCCCGCGCGCGAGCTGCAGGCCGTCGACCGCTCCCTCCAGTCCTCCCACCAGAGTACGAACCCTCTCCCGCCGTCCTCCCTTCTCCTCCTCTTGTCGATCCGAGCGGCCATGTTTCGGGCCAAGATTCGTGATCTTGGTTGGTCACTGGCCCCGCTCTCCCCTCGCGCACGCCAGGTGTTCGTTTTAGGGATTATCTTGTGATTGGCCTGTTTGATTCCCGGTAGATTAGATATCAGGTGCTTAGACTACAAGCGTTATAGTATAATTTTGAATACTATAAAAAAGTAAGACGGGAGGTGGGGGAGATAAAAACTTTTGGATATATGATTCGGATTGAATTGCAAATACATCAAGGATAGAATCAATTCAGTTCTGAATTGCAATAAGCAAGCGGGGTCTGAGCAATTTGTGTATCTCTCGTTCCGATTGCTGTGTTACTTACTAGTGCCAAATTGGAGATGATGACTGGCTTTGTTGTCTGACAGTTGATGTGGAGAGGCACGCGAGGGATTTCATGGAGGCCGCCAAGAAGCTTCAGTCTTACTTCATCACCATGCAGCGCGAGGACCAACCAACAGACGAAGAACTGCTTCGTAAGGTGTGATTCTTCAGCTAGATTCTTCACTTGGGATCACTTCATTGCTTTCTGTAGATATGTACATGATTCTGTGTGTTAGGGGAGAGACAGTGGTGACTGGAGTTGTCCTGGGATCTCTAGGAATAAACCTATAGCGTTCTCTTGCATTGCTGCTACTAGGCTGAGGGTGGGCGAGGTTTGGTACACCATAGTGGCGTGATGGGTGGGGTGGTGACTCGTGAGTTGGAATGGCTAGGGAGAGGGTGGTAAAAGGAATCCAGTCAATTTTGGTATAATTTCATTGGTAGTGTTCTTGACACGAGTTGATCAACCCATAATCCAACCCTTATGATTGTTGGTGGTCCTTAAAAATAACTAATTTGAACGATAAACTTTTACTATTATCAACTAATATTAATGCCCTATTTGGGTAAGGCAGTAGTCTCAAGCACAGCATGGCAGGTGCTGAAGATACGCCGCAAGCGGGCTTTAAAAGCAAGGCGGCGAATTGAATTTTTAGAGAGGGGATTTTGAGTTTTTGTTATTTGGTACTACCTCTCTTGAACTGCAAAAACGTCTTACATTAAGTTACAGAGAGAGTAGTAGTTTCTTGCATGAGTTTATCAGCTACGAATTGATGGGGGAGTGATTATACAGTCGACATTGATAGCCGTCCGGTCAATATCTTCTCATCCCTTGGGACGAATTCTGATGTTCAGATCGGATGGTTCTAAGCATCGACTTACTGAGTTATTTCTCAGTTGCCCGAGAAACTGCAAAAGCATTTAATATTATCTTCTGGTAACATGTTTGTTTGAAGAAAATTACATTTGGTACTACGGGTACCATTGTAAAAGCAGCCCTAATTGTAATCTGACCTCACTTTCACTTCTATGAAAAAGCATAGGTATGCTTGAGGAGCTTGATGCAACGCTTTTGTGCTACTATTAGCCTCGATTGTGTACTGCAGAAGTATATAGTTTTTATGAAAAAAAAATCACATGTATGTTCGCAGGGAGCGTAATTTTTGTGATTGAGTGACTTGATGCAATGCTTTTGTGCTATTCAGCCTCAGTTCCATACTATTAAATGATATAAAAAGAAACACAGTCAGACAGATTCAGAAGTGAAGAATCTTAAGAAACCAGTAGCCTTCTTAAAAATCTTTTTTGCTTGAAGATAAAACAAAAAAGGTTTCCCACATGAATATGCAATTATGTTGACATGGGTACAATTAAAAGTTTCACAGGCCTTATTTATTTGTCCCCCTAAAAGGCAGGCTTTGTTTATTCTGTGTATTATCTTGTACTAAGTACCTGGAAGTTGAGAAAAGTGATATGCAGTATGGCCTTGAAGCTTAATAAGTAAATTGCCAGCTCTGAATGTATTTTCATGTTTGAGCTGCAGGAGATTACTACAATGGAGGAAGAACTGAAGACCAAGTCTGAGCTCATTGCCAAGCACAAGAGTCTCATTGAAGGGTGGCAGAAAGAACTAAAGGTCCAGCTGGGCAAGCACAACACCGAGCTCGAAAGAGTTTGATTCTGCCATGTACATTTCCTATTTCGACCAGAATGACCATGAAATTCTGTGTGGCTGAATGTTACAGTTGTCCCTGGAAAAATTGTGTCAGCCTAGAGACAAGCCAGCATAACTAATGTTTAGGATCTAACCAGTCAATTGTTCATCGATATCTTGTTCCGTTGTGGAACATGTAATTTTTTCTATCTGTTTGGTTACCAAATGTCTTGATTCGGAGGTTGGGGCAAATTTATCATGCAAAACATGTACTCGAAAGTTGAAAACAATCTATACACTAGCTAATTGTCTGCGTTGCAGCGAGGCATATAACTTACACCCACCATATTCTAATGGTTCAACGCCAGTCATGTCCAACATATAATTTACACCCATCGTGTTCTAGATTTTTGGTAAAGATTTGATTTGAGTATGTGTAGGAAGGGCAAGGAAAATTTTGATTTAGTTATGTTTGGATAATATTTGAATTGATTTGAGTTTAACGTAGGGCATGGTTTTGTTTAGATTTGATTTGAGTTAACAGTATGACAAGGAAAGAAAATACCGATTTGATTTAGATTATTCCAAACCAAGGAGAGGGGGGAAGGGGTTGAGGAGAACATACCAACTCGCCTTTAGTAGAGAAGATATTGCAAGAATGCAAGTTTGTGCTAAAACAGCAGGAGCAGAGAAGAACTTTTGGGCCTTGTTTGGATGCGGGGCTAGCTATTTCCAGGTAAAATACGACCTGGGTGGAATATTTCTGGCAAAATTAAAACCCTTTGGAGACTCACCTGACAATTTGGGAGAGAAGGGGATGCTAGCGTCTTCTTTCCTAGCCGGAGCAGAGCAGGCCGCGAGACTGAGAGCAGCGCAAAACTTCGCGAGCGGCGCGACAAGGATAATTTTTCCGATGTGATGAGGCGAGGGTTTCTAGCCGGGGAATCGGGGTGGGTTGGGGATGGAAGGGCCTCACCCTCTCGACATCAAATGGGCCTGCGTAAAGACCTGGGCGAAATTAACTCGGGCTCCTCCCATCCAGGGAAACGACGGGGATCCCGGGGGATCCCTGGCTACCAAATTAGGCCCATATTTTTCTCCCAGTATAGTACAATACAAGTTTTACTGGAACTGATCTAGTTTCCTTAAAAAAACATGACAGTGAGGAGTCAAGACTCAAGAGCAACCGGCTCAAAAGAAAAAAGACTCAAGAGCAACTCCAACTTAATCTGCAAACCAAAATTTAAGAGAAACGATTCTAATCGGTCTTTGGTTGGTCGACTTGCTCCTCATGCGTGCGACCATCCACGCAATGGCTAGGTGTAACGCCCACGATGCGGCTATAGCTCCCACGTGTCGAGACACGACTTAGAGGCATAACCGCATTGTGGTTTTGTCGCAAGAAGGGTCATCTTCACACAATCCCATGTAATGAACAAGAATGGGATAACGAGAGTTGGCTTACAATCGCCACTTCACACAATACATAAATTAATTCATACATCATCCAAAATCCACACATAGACCGACTACGGTCAAAACCAAATGAAAATAAGATAACCCCAAATGCTAGATCCCCGATCGTCCCAACTGGGCTCCACTACTGATCATCAGGAAAAGAAACATAGTAACGACCACGTTCCTCGTCGAACTCCCACTTGAGCTCGGTTGCGTCACCTGCATTGGTATCGTCGGCACCTGCAACTGTTTTGGTAGAAACTGTGAGTCACGAGGACTCAGCAATCTCACACCCGCGAGATCAAGACTATTTAAGCTTGTAGGAAAGGAAGGTGTAATGAGGTGGAGCTGCAGCAGACACTAAGCATATATGGTGGCTAACATACGCAAGTGGGAGCGAGAAGAGAAACAACGCAACGGTCGCGAAGCTAGAAATGATCAAGAAGTGATTCTGAAACTACTTACGTTCATTCATAACTCAAACCGTGTTCACTTCCCGGACTCCGCCGAGAAGAGACCATCACGGCTACACACACGGTTGATGTATTTTAATTAAGTCAAGTGTCAAGTTCTCTACAACCGGACATTAACAAATTCCCATCTGCCTCATAACCGCGTGCACGGCTTTCGAAAGATAATACCCTGCAGGGGTGTCCCAACTTAGCCCATCATAAGCTCTCACGGTCAAGAAGGATAAACCTTCTCCCGGGAAGACCCGATCAGTCTCGGAATCCCGGTTTATAAGACATTTCGACAATGGTAAAACAAGACCAGCAAGACCACCCGCTGTGCCGACAAATCCCGATAGGAGCTGCACATATCTCGTTCTCAGGGCACACCGGATAAGCTAAGCGTACAGGTACCAACGTAACCCAAGTTGCCAAGGGACGGTCCCGCACGGTGCTCTAGTTTGGACCAACACTCGGAGGAGCACTGGCCCGGGGGTTAAAATAAAGATGACCATCGGGCTCGCGAAAACCCAAGGGAAAAGTCTTAGGTGGCAAATGGTAAAACCAAGGTTGGGCCTTGCTGGAGGAGTTTTATTCAAGGCGAACTGTCAAGGGGGTCCCATAAATCACCCAACCGCGTAAGGAACGCAAACTCAAGGAACATAATACCCGGTATGACGGAAACTAGGGCGGCAAGAGTGGAACAAAACACCAGGCATAAGGCCGAGCCTTCCACCCTTTACCAAATATATAGATGCATTAATTAAATAAGAGATATAGTGATATTCCAAAATATCCATGTTCCAACATGGAACCAACTTCAACTTCACCTGCAACTAGCAACACTATAAGAAGGGCTGAGCAAAAGCGGTAACTTAGCCAAACAACGGTTTGCTAGGAAAAGATGGGTAGAGGCTTGACATGGCAATATGGGAGGCATGATATAGCAAGTGGTAGGTAGCGCAGCATAGCAATAGAACGAACAATAGCAAAGCAAAGATAGAAATGATTTCGAGGGTATGGTCATCTTGCCTACACGGTTCTCAGAGTTGTCGAAAACTTGATCCTCGTAAGCGTACTCAACAGGTTCCTCGTTCACGAACTCGTCTCCCGGCTCTACCCACAGCAAGAACACAAGCAATGGAACCACAATCAATCACGGGAAATGCACAAGCAACATGATGCAAAACATGCATGATATGCGAGATATGATATGCGATGCGTATGCGTGCTCCGGAAGAAAAAGGATGAACAAGGCAGTAACTTGGAAAACCAAGTATGCCACTGGAAAGATGAGATGATTTCGGTCGAAATCGATATAAAGATCACCGGAAACGGATGCACGGTTTGCAAATGGCAAGCAAAACAAGAATGACATGATTCTGCGATTAACAACATGATAGCACTTAGAATACATCAGGAAACTATGCTACAGCACCCCAACATAGCAACAAAGCATATGGAAGTAATCTACAGGAGATGCTTGACAAAAGATGAACACTGAGCTACGGCTAGATCACAACATAACAGGATCAAACAAGCATGTTAAAAGTGCAAAAAATATCAAGTTCACAGACTTGGTGAAATTACTGGACATGGCTGAATCAGCATCAGGTAGCAATGTTCAGAGCAAGCAATCAACATGCTACAGGAACTTAACATAGCAAAACAAGGCATGGCATGAATTTAATAAAAGCATAGAACAAAAGTCCCTTACTGTCCATGAGCCAAAAAGGATCAGAAGATATGATGGCAACCATGTAAACATAGCAAGTTTCGTTAACAGGTTTCAGACTTAGCAGAAAACAGAGCATGGCAGAAACAGTATTATGAAGGCATCTTGGTGAGCTTGATTCACTCACCACAAAGCAATGCATGAAAAAACAAGCATACCTACAGCAAGATGGAATGTTTATTAAGCTAAACATGGCAAGAGCAAATACATTACATGAAAGGATCAACTACAACAAGCTTGGCAAAATTGAATAACACGTAAACAATCTGCCAGGAACATTTTATAGCAAAAGTAGAGCAAGATTAAGACATGCTATGGCATTCCATAATTGCAAACAGAGGCATGGATGGATAGAGCACAATTATATCTACAAAACATCCTTACTGAACATGCCTAAAAGAAGCATGGATCTCTCTGTATCCACATGGATACATGACAACAAAATAACAACAGTCACAGACTTGGCAAAATTCTAAGTCTCTGAAAACAGAAACATCACAAAGCCTAGTTTGCATGTTTGTTCTAGTCACCACATAGATCACAAAAATACATGGCATACACCTCTGTAAATATGGCATGGCATAGATCAAAACACCTGTAGAGTTCCTACTCATAAGATGCACACATTAAATGCAACAAAAATAACAAAACACCAAGTTCTGTTAAGTAACAGCAGTTAACAGCATATAGCACTCTTGCACCAGAGATTTGGGCATCAAGATGGACTCAAACGAATATGGCATAATGGAACAAAATGAAGAACATCTCAAGACAAACATTTCAATATATTACACGTACGAAACGGAGCAGTATGCACGGAGTTATGATGCGATGAACATGAGCACTTAAAGTGAAATATACGGGACTTGGAGAATTTCAGGGGAGGGAGAAGTCAACCGTGGATCTGGATCGGGCTCGAGGACGCCGGGGTCGGGGCGCACGGCGGCCGGAGCTCCTCGCCGGAGCAGAGGCGGTGGCCGGCCGGAGGAACTCGGGCGGCGTCGGGGAGGGACCGGATCCGGCGACGCGGGGTCGGGGAGAGGAGGCGCGCTCGGGGGAGGTGCGAGCGGAGCCGCGACGGGCGGCGGTCGGGCGGCGAGGCGCCGGCCGGCGACGATGGCGGCGGAGGGCGGCGAGACGGGGCGACGAGGCGGCGGGGACGGGATCCGGCGGCGGCAAGGGGATCCGCGGGAGGAGGCGCGGGCGGCGGCGGAGCGGGCCGGGGGGCCCCGCGCGGGCCTGGCGGGCCGGCGGCGGCGCGCGGTGGCTGGGCCACGTGGCGCCCTCTGGTTGGCCCGGGGCGGTGGCGGCTTTCGTCCGTCCGGACCGGACGTGTCCGGCAGCGCGGGGTGGAAGAAGACTAGGGTTTCGCCCGAATTTCAGAGGGGGAGGTGTTTTTATAGGTAGAGGGAGCTAGGAGACTCCAAATGGAGTGCGGTTTTTGCCCACACGATCGTGATCGAACGACCGAGAACATGGAGGAGGCTTAGATGGGTTTTGGGCTGTTTGGAGGGGGGTTTTGCTGCAACACACAAAAGGCTTTTGCGGTTACCCGGTTAACCGTTGGAGCATCAAACGACCTTCAAATGGAACGAAACTTGACAGGTGGTCTACCGGTGGTATACCAAGGCCACTTGGCAAGACTCGGTCCATTCCGAGAACGTTTAACAACCGCTCACGAAAAGAAACAAGAGGGACGCGCCGGTGCATGTGGGAGTGTGGGAGTGCCGGATTGCAAAACGGACAACGGGGAAAATGCTCGGATGCATAAGACGAACACGTATGCAACTGCAATGCACATGATGACATGATATGAAATACATGACATGAACAAAATGCAAAAACGAAAAAACAAAACCCGACCACGAAGGGAATATCATAACACATAGCCGAAAATGGCAGGAGTTGGAGTTACAAATATGGAAAGTTACATCCGGGGTGTTACACTAGGCCCATCAGCACACGCCCACACTTATCTATTCGCATGCCTTCATATCCCGTCTTCCTCCTTTGTATCTTCATTTTCTTGAGAAGCAAGACGTCGTTGCCGCACCACTCCCTCGCACTGTTGTCAAGGGGGGAGGGGGGGGGGAACCACCTGTGTTGCGAGCATCCTCTCTCACGGTACCTCAAACTGCTCCTCCCCAGTGTTGTGTGTGTGTGTGTGTGGGAGGGGGGGGACCGCGTGCTGAAACTAGCATCGTGGCGTGTTGGAACCCGCGAGAAGTTTTTCTACATCCATTTTTTCACAGTGGAGGTGCGACTTGTGACAGCCACAACGTCTTTTCCTGCAACCGCCGTCGGCTTTTGCTACAGCCAGTGAGGATTTTTGCTACATTCATCCATGGCTAAGCCGCGACCCGCAACAGCGGCTAAGATTTTTTGCTGCAACCGTCCACGGTTTCTGCTACGTCTTGTGATTTTCTTGGTATGTCCATTCACAACAGAGTTGCGACCTGTAACAGTGGGCGGCGATGATTTGCTGCAAGCGTCATATCTTTTTTGCTACGATCGGTGGGATTTTTTTGGTACATCCATTCACGACGGAGTTGCGGCCCGCGACAGCGGTGACGATGATTTGCTACAGCCATCTTTGCTTTTTGCTACGACTGGTGGGATTTTTTTGCTACAATCCATTCATGGTGTGACTGGTGGCTGTCATTCGCGGAAACTCATGCGTCGACGGCGAGCTCGGTGGATGCACCGGAGTGATGTAACCATGGAGCGTCGACGGGCAGGAGTTGCAACCGATTGATGAGGAAGTTGCAACCGATCGTCAACGGATCTGCAACCGAAATTGACGAGCGTGGGGAGGTTTTTCGGCGAGCACCGTGCCGAAGATGATGTGCGCCCCTGCCTTCGAGAGCGAGCGCGCCATGAACGGCGGCTTTTGTTCCTGCAATGAGCTATGGCGGGGACGATGCGCTCCTGGGGCAACGAGTTAACTTGTATCGAAGACGGGGAAGAAGACAATGATGCAGGGGCATAAATTAGACGTCTACACACTACTGGATCGCACAGCTGCACAGGAACCGACCCAAATTTGATCCGACCGCGCCTATCATGGCCCAAAATTTAATGACAGTTCTTTTTGGCGATTCTCACAGAATCGCCCCCCTCCCCAGCTTCTCCCAGAATCGCCACTCCATATTTTTTTACAATCCAAGCTAATTAGACCTTGACTAGATAGGATTGTAAAAAATATATGGAGTGGCGATTCTACGAGAAGCTGGGGAGGGGGGCGATTCTGGGAGAATCGCCCAAAAGAACTGGCCCTTAGGCAATAGCGCTGGGAGGATAGAAAAAAGTCCCACTTTACCTATTCCTGCAAACTTACACTAAAGTTCACATCACTAGCTCTATTAAGTTTACCCGAACTCTAAGATTCGTTCACAATGCCCTTTTCCTTCTCAATTGATTCAGCTTTTACTCATTTAACTCGATTTTATCCAAGTCAACGGTCTCATGTCAGATTTTCTCTTTCTTCTATCTGTCACACCATTTGTTTCTCTCCTCACACTTCAAACTAAAACACTAGGTTTCTTTCAAATTGTATGTTAATTTGAAATGAATTTTACCAGATTTATCAATGAATTATTGTCGATCTTTTTCAATTTTGTGTGTGTAGTTTCAATTTTGAAATGAAAAATTGAAATTGGAAGTAAAACGCTAGGTTTTTTTCACACACCATAGGTTCATTGTACCTGAAATTTTTACCACATTGGTCACTGAATTATTCTTGATGTACTGTAACGTAAGGAGAAAAGAACAACCTAAAGTGACTGAGGATTGATCCAGAGATCACATTGCCATCCATGTTGAGAAAACTCTGCCTTTGTTAATTGCCCACTCCACTTGCAATATACATTCCTTCACAAGTTTAGTCGAGCTTTTTTCAATAAATGTATTATATTTAGAACTAACCTACTAACATTTGTGAGAATGCAGCAATTCCCCGCTCAGTGCATGCTTTACGTGAATTTTATAGAAAAATAAAAGCATAAAAAAACATAGGAGATCAAGACATAGAGGAAACACCACATGAAAGCGCACCTGGAGTTGGAGGGGTGCCACAAGTGGCTTGCATGCCCTCGTGGCATGCCCCCCAGAGTTGTCATAGTTATCCCAATCAATTTCTAAGATTTGTTTGTACCAATTGGTAGGTTCATGACATGCATATCGTTGTGATCGGTTGTCTTAAGGCCACTAGACCTGCCACATACACATGTAACCAAATTAAAAAGGGTGGCAAGTAAATTGTGAATTAATAGTAAGGAAAAAAATCATCAATAAAGCGCATCTTAGCAAAGTAGCGGTTACTGTGATCTCCAGAAAAGATTGTTCACAATTTTTTTAGAAATGAGGGAGTGTCCGGACCACTACTTTGAGTGATGCACATGCATGCAACCGTCTTCTTAAATCCGTGATGGTTCTTAACAAAGGTATAATGTTAATACAAGCAAATTAAAATGGGTCACACAGTATAATTAACTCGACACGTCACATAGATCACACATCTTATTAGTAGACTGTCATCCAAGTTAACTGAACAACACCTAGGCTACCAACCCCAAATGGATACATCCAGTAATCAAAGTGTCCTGCACCTCAAGTCCCTATTTAACCCCTTCCACTTCCCCTCAGAAAGCTAATCCTTGAACATGTTTATGTACATTTTGTTGAGGGAGTAGACCAAGGTTAAATGCACAAATACCACTCACCACATTGGTGGCAAAAGGATATTCGAACAACAAATGTTTGATTGTTTTTTCTTTGTGCTTATTCAATAAGGGAGTTTTTGTTCACTCAAAGCGCCACTTAAAGGTGATGCAACTGAAAATGAGGTCACATTTTGTCTCCACATAACAATCACACATAGCCCAAGATCGTACAAAAATAAAGGTTCATCGATAACGATGAAAAGTCTCGAGAAACATGAGAAAAAATGTCCCAAGATGATGGAAGACCGATCCGAAAGAGTTTGATAAGCCACAAGTGCTCAACCATACGGTCCAAATAAACTAATAGTCCAAATAAAATATGATAAGCCACAAGTGCTCAACCAGATTATCTTGGAGTCGGTTGTGAGTTTTCCGTTTCTCGACCCTTCAATGTGCGGCAAGGAATGCTTGGATCCGGTTTGGATGATGGTACGGTCCACCATGACACCATTGTTGATAAACCAGTAGTTGTACTTCAGCTCTTCTTTCTCATCTTCAATGATCATGCTGTGTCCAATAAGAACTGTGGCTAGAGCTAAATTCCCCCCACCCACACCTGTCAAACCTCTGACTCGCCTTCGCTTACGACACTACAGTCAGCGGCGTCATCGCCGGCTCCGTTTCGCTGTTAGGGAGCCCTCGCCATGGAAGGAACTTTGCTGCTCCTCTCTCGAAGGATGAATCGACTTATCCAAATCTTAGTTCCAAGCAGCCGAGGAATGGCAAAAACGAAATTAACAATGCCCCAAATACGAGAGCAGACTTTCTGACTTTGGGGGCTTGGGCTGCATGGTGCTTGCGGTCTAGGCAACTAGACGCCTAGTATAGCTTGGGACCTGTGTCTGTGTCATATCCTAATTTACGAAAAACAGGCTTTGAACTGAAAAAAGTCAGTGTGCCCGTAATACAATGGAGACGGAGTCCGCTCGAAAAACACGCGTAGCTCTGAAACTTACTTACACTTGGTTCTAACATTGTTGTGTGATACTCATATAAGTCACGAATATCTCTAGATGTAGTATCTGTTTTACAAGTTTCAAATCACCCCAACCCCTCTCGCGACCCCGCGTCGCCTCCCCCGGCGGCGGCTGGGGAACCCTAGCCGCGCCGCCGCGACCCCCTTCCCACCTCGCCCTACCTCCTCGCCGCCGCCTGAGGCAGCCGCCGGGCAAGCCCGGGGCGCCAAGAATGGTGATTGCGGGGTCTCGGCTGCCCTGCCCCTGCGTGAGGAGTCCCGGATCTGGAGCGGCGGCTCCTTTGGCGAGGCACGACAGGCTCCGGCGAGCAGCCCTGTGGGCGGTGGATCTGGTGTCCTGGTCGCGCGGGCGGCGGGATCCCGGTGGTCGTTGGCGGCTGGCGGCCGCGGCGGTCGGTGCGCGCGATCTGGCGCTTCCCCTTCTCCCCTGTTCGGCGTGCGGGCCAACCTGGTCGGGCCGCGCTTCCCTTGGTCGCCGGTTTTGTACAAGAGGCGTTGCTGGTGGCGGGGATCTAGTTTGGGCAAAATCCCTGGCCAGCCATGGCCGGCCGCGCCGACGGCGACGCCTAGGGCGCCGTTCTCCTCCTTGAAGGCGTCGGTATGGACTGATCTCCTCACTTCCCCTTCCCCTAGGTCTCCCGGGCGAAAGCCCTTACTTTGTTGGGCGGCGGCGGCGCTCACGGCGTCGTTTCCTTCTTGAAGGCGCCGCTTTGGGAACCTTGGGGTTGGGTGGCGCTTGTGGGTGGTGGGGGACGGCGGTGGTGCGGACCTATCCTTGCATGGATCTACGTCCGTTGCTTGGAGATGGACTCGTGTAGGTGGAGGTCGTCGTTTGGCGTCGTGGTGGCGTCCATGGCGGAGGACCTGCCGAGGTTGACACCTCAATCTGCTATGAAGATGGACCAGTGAAAGATGGCGACGACGACACATGTGAGTGCGTCGGACCGGTTTGTGCCCCGAACCCGGTAGATGGCTCGGTCGGGGCCTCCGGCTTTAGATGTTAGGCTTAGGTGAGAGGTCTGGGTATGTGACCCGGCTTGCACCCCTTCATCATATGGATAGGAGTAGCGGCAGATGTTGCCAAGATGGCAGATTAAGACATATTGTTGTTCTACTTTGTAAGGTCCTCGAGAATAATCAATAAAATGGCCGCATGCATCTCCCAGATGCAGAGGCCGAGGATCATCCTCCTTTTCAAAAAAAAAACAAGTTTCAAATCACAAACAACATGGATCATGCAAGGATTTAACTTAAACAGTCACTTCAACACATGATAGACAAGCAATTGCGCCTCCGTTAACAATCTGTGTCAATTCGTGTGCATTCACCTTCACCATCTAATAGAAGCCAAGCCATT
Source organism: Triticum aestivum (assembly GCF_018294505.1). Classification (NCBI taxonomy): domain Eukaryota; kingdom Viridiplantae; phylum Streptophyta; class Magnoliopsida; order Poales; family Poaceae; genus Triticum; species Triticum aestivum. Next base: position 100,104,876 of record NC_057796.1, read on the forward strand.
AGTCATGCATGCATCAGGCAATTCAGAACTTCAAATAATGGCACAGCCGCACAGGTTTAGCTTGGATGAATATTTTTCTTTCAGAAAAAGGAACCAGGGGATGAATCTAATCTGAAGTCTTGCATTAGCCCCGCTACCTCTACAGAGCGTGTGCCAAAACTTGCAAATAACCGGTAAAACAGGGATTTAAACGAAGTTCTATGGAGAGATACTCAAGAGCACCACGAGCGCTCTATTTTGATTTTGCCCATACTCTCAGACCAGGCATTTCTACACCGTAGGAGACAGAACCGAACGGTTTACTCTATTTGAGTCCGATTCCAGGGAGTGGAACTAGTAGCACTCATCGGACCAGTGCTTGTTTCTCTTCTCTGCTACAGCCTTGCGTTCACCGGCTACACTAAGTAAACTAGCTACTCGTTGTACTACGAGATACATACAACGATTGGATTACCAATGCCTCTCAATCCTACTCGAACTACCTATACCACAACCACAACATGCATGCTTCGATGCTAATACGTACACATGACTTTGGCAATCCTTTTTGACGATTCATTCGATGGGACTAACTTTGGGAGTATATATTTCATCATCATGATGTACTACGGAGTACTTGCTACGATTGTGTCATTACGTCAATCAATTTCCAACATTTGGTTGTACTAGTTGGTAGGTGCATGGAATGCATATATTAAGTTCAAAAGAAAAGAATGCATAAATTGATATGATCGGTAATCATAAAGCCATGGAACCAAAAAAAAACATGGTAGAAAATGCAAGTCTTAGGGAAAAATAATTGTTGATGTGGGTGAACCACAGGGCGTCAACCATGAGTAATTATTGATCGTGAGATATATAGATTATTAATATTGAATGGTCACATGGTTTATATAATTAATGATATTTATATTGCTACTCCCTCCGCCCCCATTTACATGGCGTTAATATATTTCAAGGTTCAACCTTGACCATCAGTTTTACCAATAAAACATGCGTTATGTGTCACAAAAATTATACACTTCAATTTGTATTAGCGATATAACATTCGGGGGCGTGCAATTCATATATTATTGGTCAAACTTGTTGTCAAATTTTAATTATGAAATACTAAGACCATTTCGGTAGATTGTTCATTTGCTTTTGTGAGTTATCAAGAAAAGTTGATTTGCCCGCATCAAGTAGCTAACACTGTTCAAAGAGAAGGAATTAGAAAAGAGCGAAGCGATCGTCAGTAGGTCTTTGGAAGGAAAGAGTTCCTAGACAAACATGTTATCAGCAAATAAGACATGTGATAGAGGCAAGGGTGCCCCGATCTTTCGATGAGATGATAACTATCGATTTGGTGGAGACGACTTTGACGATCCGACTACAAACGTGCACGACATTGCGCCTTAGCAATCGCTAAACCAATCTCCTGAGGTCACTGACGATGCCGGAAGCACGGTCAGCCTGACCACAAAGGTCTATTCCTGCAAGCAATCGAAGAATGAGCAAGAATATGATAAGCAATCTGAATATTGCGAATATATATGAAGTATTGATAATGGTGAGGATCCGTAAGCGGTCTTGGTCTGGTCGTTGGACACAAACGAAGTACACAAAGTTGCAATGCCTAACTTTTAACTAAACAAATCCCAAGGAAAAAACTACTAGATGGATCTACTTATATAGGAGCAAAGAGTGGCGGCCAAGGAGGTGGGAGGACGTCCCAAGGCAGCCTAAAACTAACCCTAGGTCGTACAAGACTCATGGGCCCAAGTGGAGGTGATGCAACACCTTTGGACTTGTAGTTTGACTCGGATTCTGCTGTAGCGTCAGTTTTTTGTCGATATCTCAATGCTCCGGACGAATTTGAAGGTGAATCCAATTGGGTTGGAAAGAGCATGAAATCTGCTTTCCAACAAAAAAAGAATCACCTAATTCGGAGTTCGTATGAAAAAGTTGTTGGCGTTTTGAGTCAGGTATGTCTGTGCAGTCCGAATCTGAATCCAGAACGTGAGAGACTTGGACTCTATCTTCTCTTGGCCCAAAAGTGACGTGAGAGGACTTTTTGAACAGAACCTAAACTTCTCCTTTTCCCTTATCTTCATATGTGGATTGTACAAATGTCCCATACACCTGCAATTAGACAAAACACAAAAGTGTGTGAAATATTTTTGTTCTGGATAACATAAATAGATTATTGAATAGTTTGCACTAGAAATCACCTGACAAATATGCATGTATGCAATATTTTTGGTCGTATCTAAGGTAGTCATGTCCTCATTATCCTCCCCTTTTTGAAAACAAAGCTGTCCTAGGCGTTGCTTAATCTGAAATGTGGCTAACAAAAGAGACAAGGTGTACATGTTGTATATGTATATGTCATCCATTTTTACTTCCCTTGATTTTTGCACATATGACACATATATACATGAGTAACTTTCATAGATCATAAAATATAAAGCCAAAATATTATCATAAGTAGAAGACATGCAAATATTGCAACTCAGTTTGCAGATATAAGTGAAGCTCTTATTCATATCAAAAGATTGACAATATTCATCATTAAACCATCCCAACATTGGTGAATAAACCTTACGTGCATCAAATTTACATGCTACAACATGCTTAAATAAGAAAACATGCAATAAGTCATTTGACACGGAATGATCACCAAGATTAGAGGTCATATCAAAATGATTAAACATTGGCACAATTATTTTAAAATGTATTTGATCCAAATCTGATTTATTTCCTGATTCACATGGTTCTTTGACATCAACAGTTAATTCAATGGGCGCACTCAAAATTGTTGGTATTTCAGTTGTTTGATCACATGATGCATTCATGACAGTAACATGATTATCTAAAATAGGTGGCGTGCTTAAATCAACAGGTAACTCAACACATGATGTCTTTTAAGTTAATTAGGCATGCATCATTCTGGTTGGCGGGGCGCGGGGTTGTGAGAAGAGCAGGTCTAACAGAAAGCACGCGGATCGTTTACCCAGGTTCGGGCCACGAGGATGCGTAATACCCTAGCTTTGGTGGATGTATTGAGTGTTCTTGTGTTCTTGAGCTAGCTACGGGGTGCAACTTGCCCAAAAGAGCCGAATCCCCCTCCAGTACGCCATGAGCCTCCTTTTATAGTCGAAAGGGGCTGCCACAGTGGCACATAGGAGGTGGAAAGGTCTACAGTGCTGCGAACTTATCGCCCGTATTACAGGACAAGACGCATTTAATGCATCGCTTAGGTGTCCCTTAGCTTTATCGGGGACGGGAACGAGGCCTGTCCCGTCCGTCGCCGCTCCGCCTCGCTTCGACACGCGCCCAGGCCAGCGGTGCGTGCGGTGCCATGTAGGCAGGCAGGCAGCTGAGGTGGCGCGGTGGTGGAGCCTTCACGAAGATCTGCATGCCACCACGCAGGTGCTTGCTGAGTTGGCGTGGAAGCCGCCCGTCGCCACGCAGGTGCCTGCCCAGCTGGTTGAGCTAGCAGCTGCCTGGGGACGGCGGTGGAGTATTGGCTGGTGCGCGCCTGGCAGCGGCCTCGCTGATGCCCTCGGCAAGGGCCTTGCTGGGGGCCTGACAAGGTTCTTGCCGCGGCGTTGCAGTCGTCCCCGGCAAGGCGCTTGCCGGGGGTCTTGTGGATTCCCTCGGCTGGGATCCCGCCGAGGGTCGCCGTCTTCTGGTCCTCATCTGATCTCATATGTTTATGATCTTGACAAAGATCTGCATGCCACCACAGAGGTGCCTCCCGAGCCTTGGTTCCAACGTAATTGGTTGAGTCGGAACCCGTGGGCTCAAGGGTGGCTCGCTCTGTTGGTGTTGGGCAAGTTGCCCCGGCAAGGCTCTTTCCGGGGCCGCGGAGGCCGCCCCGGCAAGGGCCTTGCTGGGGGGGGGGGTCCCCCTCGCCCTCTTGCTCTTTGGCGTTTCTGGTCTTGGCGTTGCCTTGTTTGTCCTGGGCTTCAGCTTCTCTCCGGCTTCCCTCCCTTGCCCTGCTAAGTGTGGCCGTGGCGCGTGGCTCCGACTGCCCGTGCACAAGTAAAGGGGTACAAAGGAGTGCCCCTACTTTTGTGCACCGACAGGAGCCCCGGGCCTGGGCCACACATAAGCGCGACACGTTGTTGGGCCAGGCCAAGAACGGTGCGCGGGCAGGTGGGGCGGATTTTACCGCAGTAACTGTTCCGTCCGCTGCGCTTCCCCACGACCCGCGTTGAACGCGCGACGTGGAGGGGCGTGCGTGACGTGGGGGTCATGCGTGATGCGGTTTCCGCATGCATGCGTCACATCGTGGTAAAGTGGCGGCTCGCGCCCTCCCCATAAAAAGAGGGAGGCGTGGAGGCGCGGCTCATTTACTGGATGGACTCGGGTCGCCGTCTTCAAGGCGCCCACGCCCCATGATCACGGGGCGGGGAACGGTCGCCCCACCCGTCCTTTCGATCCTGCTCGCTTGCCACGCGTCCCCCATGCAAGTGGCAGGCGGTGGAGGCGGGAAACCGGGCCATCGCTGATTGGGGCAGCGGGTCGGTCCTGATTCCCTGCGCCTCCGATGGCTGGATTGGCTGAGTGGGGCGGCCAAGCCTCAACCCCGCCCCTTTATAAGGAGGAGGGAGGGGGCGTCGTCCCACATTCCTTCAGTATCCGTCCTCCTCCACCCCCGCTCCTTTCTTCCACCTGTCATGGCGAGAGGAGGTGCTGGGCCTTCGACGGTGGCGGCGAGGGTTGCTGCCCGTCAGCGCGTCCCTCCTTTCCCCGAGCCCGCGGCGGCGGAGCCGGTCACGAGAGGAAGGGGGAAGGGGCGTGGCCGAGGTCGCCGCGGCGGTCGGGGGAGAGGGGGACGAGGCGGCGCGATGGCCGTGCCTCCGCCAGCGGTGCCTCCCGCGACGGAGGGTCACGTCGTGGACCAGCCCCGCGAGTTCTTCATCAGGCTGCGCCGGCCACCGCATCGTCGTCTCCGTCTCCCCACCCCCTTCGCTCAGGAGATGGAGCTTGATCCGCCCCAAACCCTCAGATTGCACATGAGGGGCTGCGGGACCGGCGGCACGCGGGTCGACGTTGACTTCCCCGCTCCTCATGTCATGTACCTTCGTCGCGGATGGAAGACGTTCGCTCGCATCCACAGCCTGACGGCGGGGCTCGTCCTCTACTTCAAGTTAATGGAGGACGGCTTGCTCTCCGTCAAGGTCTTCGGAGATCTTGGAACTCGTCTATAGTGCTGCGTGGAGAGCTCCTCTGACAATGAAGATTCCTCCTCGAGCGAGAGCGACGAGGAGGACAGCGGCAGTGGTGAAGAGGGTAGTAGGCGGGAGGATGACGGGTCCGACTAGGTGTCGGACGCGTCGTCCAAGGCGATGCCGGCGGCATCTCCATTTGCATCGCCAGCTCCTTGAACTTCTCGGGGTCGCCTCCTTGGGCGGCTGGCTTGGGAGGCCGGAGAAGACGAGGAAGGCGGGCGGCGGGCCGTCAAATCGGAGTACGCGGGCACCGACGCCTTCGTCGCGTATTGCCGGTCCTGCCGCCTCGTCTTCCAGCTCTTCCTCGTCATCATCATCACCAGCCTCTCTTCGGGGTGGCCACCGGGATGTTCTCCTGGTGCCTTCTGCTGCTCGTGCCTCGCCCAGGCGCTCTTTTTGCCCTCCCGTTATCTCGTTCCATTTCCTGAGGAGAGGGACAAGAAAGGGATTACGAGCACCTTGCTGTTTTTCAGTCTTTAAGCCTACGGGCCTTTGTAAACTTTAAATCTTGTAATCCCCTTGCTCATGTTTTTAATTCCGTACGAACTGTACCTATATGGGACGTTTTTAATGAAAAAGGGTGTTTGCCAGGTTTCTTTGTGCGCGGGCAAGGCCCATGCCAAGTGGTGAATCCTTGTTATTTTAAAGATAAACATCGTCGCCCGGCAACAGGCCTTGCCGTCCCCCCACTTTGGTCGACCGTTCTCACGCTCTTGGCGGAGGCAGGGGCGAATTAGAGTTAGGCCCCTCGTTTATTTCCTTGCCACCGCGACTACGGCCAAGCTCCGACCCAGGGGTTAGCTCTTGGGTACAGGAGAATGGGAGCACGGTGGTTTAAGAATATAAACGAGGTTTCATATGTCCCAGTCCCATAGGAAAATGCATAACAGGGGATGAAAGACTTATCTGAATCCGCAGCCCCCGGCAACCTTGGCTTGCCGTGGTTGGATCCTTGTGTCTTCAGCCCCCGGCAGCCTTGGCTTGCTGGGGCCGGAGCGCCAGTTCGTTCTCTTTCTTCCAAGTGGCTCAGCAGAAGTGTCCATGTGCCCTGCGAACCAAAGAGGACAGAAAGACGTACACTCGACCTCTAGGCTAGGGGTTAGTCGCCGCTAAGCACTATCAACCCTAAATGAGGGAGAGACTCAACCTAGCATGCATGCTATAACTTAGGGCGCTAGCGCTTCATTTATTTATGCCCAGGGTCTGCGCCTGGCTTTGTACAGAGGGTTACATGCCTTGTCGGCAAAGCTTGTACAAAAGGTGACTTGCCGGGAGGCCCGACAAGCCGCGCCTTATGGGTAAAACTTGCGAAGATGCTCGATGTTCCAGGAATTGCTCACTGGGATAGCATCTTCGGCCTCCAAGCGGACTGCACCGGGCCTGGTGACTCGTATTACCCGATAAGGGCCTTCCCACTTTGGCGTCAACTTGTTGGAATTCTTGGCCGACTGAACGCGCCGAAGAACAAGGTCGCCTTCCTCAAAGCTTCTGGCATGAACCTTGTGGCTATGGTAGCGGCGCAAGGCTTGCTGGTAGCGTGCTGCTCTCACAGCCGCTCGAAGACGATCTTCCTCAAGGAGCGTTGCGTCATCTTGCCGCAACTGCTCTTGCTCAAGCTCGTCATAAGCGAGCACTCGAGGTGACCCGTATATGAGTTCCGTGGGGAGAACTGCTTCTGCCCCGTATACCAGGGCAAAGGGTGTCTGGCCGGTGGCTCGATTTGGTGTCGTCCTGATCGACCAAAGAACTGCCGACAACTCATCAATCCAGCGCCTTCCGCTCTTGTGCAGCCTGTCAAAAGTCTTCATCCTCAGGCCACGCAACACTTCAACATTTGCCCTCTCTGCCTGGCCGTTGCCCCGTGGGTGTGCCACGGAAGCGAAACAGACCTTGCTGCCGAGGTCTTGGATGTATTGCATGAAGGTGTGGTTCATGAACTGCGTGCCATTGTCGGTGATGACTCTGTTTGGCACACCAAAACGGCAGACTAGTCCTTTGAAGAACTTGACGGCTGACTGTGCTATCACCTTCCTCACTGCTTCCACATCCGGCCACTTTTTGAACTTGTCGATTGCGACGTACAAGTACTCAAAGCTCCCGACAGCACAGGGGAAGGGGCCCAGTATGTCGAGCCCCCAGACCGAGAATGGCCAGGAGAGAGGGATTGTTTGAAGGGCTTGAGCTGGTTGATGAAACTTCTTTGAATGGAACTGACGCGCTTCACACTTGGTTACTAGTGCCATTGCATCCTGGAGGGCAGTGGGCCAGAAGAAACCCTGCCGGAACGCCTTGCCGGCAAGGGCCCTCGACCCTGTGTGGGAGCCACATATACCTCCCTGTATCTCCGCCAACAGCTCCAGTCCTTCCTCCCGGGGAATGCACTTCAATTTCACACCGTTCGGTCTCCTCCTGTACAGGACGTCATCGACGAACTGATACATGGCAGACCAACGGGCTACTCTCTCCGCCTCTTCCTGCTCCTCAGGAAGCTCCCCTGGTTGGAGGAATCGGACGGTATGCTATGCCCATGCCGGAGCCTGGGGCTCGACGGCAAGGACCAAAGGCACTTCTTCTGCCATGGGAGCGGCTGTCTCTACGGCCAGGGCTTGACGGCCTGCCGGAGTCGGTCGCCCCTCGGCAGGCTCGGCGTCCTCGGCAACACCCTTGCCGGCGGCCCCTAGGGGCTCAGCGGGAAAGTACTTGCCGGGGCCTGATTTCCTCCCCTTGTTCTGCTCCGTTGATGGTTCGACGGATGGTTGAGTTAACCGAAGTAAAAAGGTACCTGGTTCCACAGGTAGCTTGAATGCAGCACACTTTGACAGGTAATCGGCGATGTCGTTCTCCGCTTGTATACCGTCAAAGCGCTCCTCCAGTTTCCTCACCTCATCTACGTAGGCCTCCATCAATGGGCTCTGATAATCTTTGTTGACTTGCCTGACGACAAGCTACGAATCACCCCTGACGATGAGCTTTTTAACTCTGAGGTCTGTCGCGATCCTGAGACCGGCAAGCAACCCCTCGTACTCAGCAGTGTTGTTGGTGGACATCTCCCTGGGAAAGTGCATCTGGATTACATACTTGAGGTGCTCCCCGGTGGGTGCGACGAGCAGCACACCAGCACCGGCGCCTTGCAGCGAGAAAGCCCCGTCAAAGTACATAATCCAGTCGCGAGCTGTTTCCTTGCCGGGGAGAGTGGTCTCCTGGATCTCGTCATCAGGCGTCGAGGTCCATTCTGCAATGAACTCCGCCAGGACTCTACTCTGGATGGTTGAAGTACTTTCAAACTTCAGCCCAAAGCTTGACAACTCCAGGGCCCACTCCACAATCCTTCTAGTTGCGTCTGGGTTGTGCAGTATCCGTTGCAACGGGAGGCGGGTGATGACAGTGATCTCGTGGGCTTGGAAGTAATGGCGCAGCTTCCTCGAGGCCATAAGGAGGCCGAAGAGCAATTTCTGCACACCGGAATACCTTGACCTAGCCCCCTGCAAGAGGGAGCTGACAAAGTAAACCGGGTGCTGCATCATCTTCTTCTTCTGCACCACTCCACTTGATTGTGCGGGCTCTGTCCTGATGGCATCAGAGTCTGCCGGGAGCCTCGCCTTGCCGGCACCAGGCCCTGCCGGGGGAGTCTCTGACTTGCCGTCTGCTGGTCCTGCCGTTGCCACTGCCTCTTCGTCAACCTCCCTCTGCGCCACTAGCGCGGCACTGACCACTTGATTCGTCGCTGCTAGATACAGCAGCAACGGCTCTTGTGGTTTAGGCGCAACTAGTATCGGTGTAGAGGAAAGGTATCTCTTCAGGTCTTGCAACGCCGCCTCAGCCTCTGGGGTCCACTCCATTGGGCCCGCCTTCTTCAAGATCTTGAAAAAGGGAAGGGCGCGCTTGGCAGACTTGGAGATGAATCGGCTCATGGCGGCAACGCAACCAGTGAGCCGGCGCACATCCTTGATCCGCTTGGGCGCCTCAATCTGCTCGATAGCCTTGATCTTGTCTGGGTTTGCCTCAATCCCACGCTGTGACACAAAGAACCCGAGAAGCTCGCCGGACGGAACGCCAAAGACACACTTCTCAGGGTTCAGCTTGAGGTTGATCTTGCGCAGGTTGGCAAACGTCTCTTCTAAATCTTGTACAAGAGTTGCCCTGTCCTTGGTTTTGACCACTATGTCATCCATATAGGCTTCCATATTTCTATGTAGCTGGGGTTCAAAACCAATTTGGACTGCCCTTGCAAATGTTGAACCAACACTCTTCAACCCGAAAGGCATCCGTAAAAAGCAATACGTACCACATGGGGAGATGAATGCTGTCTTCTCTTCGTCTTCTCTTGTCATGTAGATCTGGTGGTAGCCCGAGTAGGCGTCGAGGAATGATAGCAGATCACACCCAGCCGTGGAGTCAACAATCTGGTCGATGCGCGGCAATGGGAAGGGGTCCTTAGGACAAGCCTTATTGATATTTGTGTAGTCAATACACAATCTCCACTTCCCGTTTGCCTTGCGCACCACCACCGGATTGGCCAACCACGTCGGATGGAGCACTCCCCTCACCAAGCCTGCCGCTTCCAACGATCATTATCTCCTCTGTGATGAATTCCTGCCGTTCCAAAGCTTGCTTCCTAACCTTCTGCTTGACGGGTCGCGCATGGGGACAGACAGCAAGATGGTGCTCAATCACTTCCCTGGGAACGCCGGGGATGTCAGATGCTTGCCACGCAAACACATCGACATTCGCCCGCAGGAAAGTGACAAGCGCGCTTTCCTATTTGCTGTCAAGGGTGGAGATTATGGTGAAAGCCCCTCCCGTGCCATCCTCCCTGACGGACACCTTCTTGGTCTCTGGTGGAGCAGCTCTGGATTTCTTGCTCTTGCCGGTGGAGCTCTTTGGCACGTCCTCGACGGTAGCACAACACTTCGAAGAGGTGCTCTTGCCGGAGTGGGTGCAAGAGGTTTGGCCGGTCTTCTTCTTCCCTCCCGGGGCTTCAACGGCAGGAGCAAGTGCCTTGGTGGCAGCTGCTGCAATTGCTTCCCGGTAGAGTAGATCGGCGCAGATCAGCGCGTCCTTCTTGTCGGAGGGGACGGTGATGATGTTCATCGGCCCAGGCATCTTCAGCGTGTTGTAGGCGTAATGCGACGCAACCATGAACTTGGCTAGTGCCGGGCGGCCGAGAATCCCGTTGTAGGGCAAGGGGATCTCGGCTACATCGAAGACAATCCTCTCCGTCCTGTAGTTCAACTCGCCTCCAAACATCACAGGCAATGTGACCTTTCCCTTTGGCTGGCTCCTTCCCGGGTTGATCCCTTGAAACGTGCCTGTTTCCTCGAGGTCTCCATCAGGAATTTGCAGCCTCTTGATCACAACGGGTGAGATCAAGTTCAGACCGGCCCCGCCGTCAACCAGCATCTTGTTCACCTTGAGGTTGCGTATCGTTGGTGAGACCAACAACGGCAAACACCCGACCGCAGTTGTGCGGTCAGGGTGGTCCTCGGCATCAAAGATGAGGGGCGTGCTGGACCACTTCAGCGGCTTCTGAGCGTCGAACGAGGGCTCCGCTGCTGTAATCTCGCGCGCCCACTGTTTGAGCTGGCGGTGAGAAGTATGCAGCGAGGCGCCACCATCGACGCACATGGCCTCTGTAGCCTTTTGGAACTCTTGCTCGCCGGACTCGTCGTCCTCGTCATGATCATCATCTTCTTGCTTCTTGTCGCGGCCCCGAGTGGGCCTCTCTTGCTGGTTATCCTTGCCGCGGCGACCTCCTTGGCCGCCACGCTTCTTGCCGGATCCCTCGGCACCATCCTGGCCCTTCTCTTTGTCCCGCCTCTCGTACTCAGCTTTTCAGCAAGCAGCTCAACTTGCCGGCAGTTCTGGAGGTCGTGGCCCTTGGTGCGATGGATCTTGCAATACTGCTTGTCGGAGCCCCCTGGCTTGTGGGCAGCCGCCAAGGCCCGGCAAGCGGCGCACCCGACAATTTCCTTGCCGGGGTCGTCTGCCTTAGCCTTCTTGGCGGCGCCGGTGCTGTCGGATCCCTCGACGGCAAGCACGGTCTTGCCCTTGCGTTTCCTGTTGCGATGCTGGCGCTTCTTCATCGGGGCAGCGGTGTCTTCATCAGTAGAGTCGGTTTCCACGCCGGCGTCCTCGCCGGGGTACTTCCTTCCCTCTTCAGCCCGGGCGCACCTATCGGCCAGAACATAAAGTTCGGCCACATCCTTAACCTTGTTCATCGCCAGCTCTTCGCGCATCTTGCGGTTGCGCACGTTCTGATGGAACGCGCTAATCACGGTGGCGGGGTGAACATCGGGGATGTTATACTGCACCCGGCTGAACCTCTGGACGTACTTGCGCAGGGTTTTCCCTTCCTTCTGGGAATGATATGCAAATCACTGGCCTGGCCATGAGCTTGGTGGCCCCCGGTGAAGGCACCAACGAACTCATGGCACATATCCGACCAAGAAGAAATGGAATCCACCGGAAAGTGCATCAACCAAGACATGACATTGGGCTTCAGTGCCAACGGGAAGTAATTGGCAAGCACCTTGTCGTCACGAGCTTCGGCAGCTTGCATCGCGATGGTGTAGATGCTGAGGAACTCTGACGGATGGGTCTTGCCGTTGTACTTCTCGCCGACGTCGGGCTTGAACGTGCGGTGGGACGGCCACTGGAACTGCCGCAGCTCACGGGTAAAGGCTGGGCAACCCACCTCGTAAGGTAGGCCGCCAGAGCCCCCCGGTGCTGGGTGGTCCATAGCGGGTCCCGCCCGCTTATCCGACTGGTGGCGTGTATCGCGCCGGCGCTCGATGGTGGTTCAAGCATCTTCGTGGGCCCGTTCCCGAAGAACTTGGCGCTGGTCGCGGTGGGTCTGTGGGTCGGACGACGCTATGGAAATGTTATCACAAGCGTCATCACGACGGACCGACACCCGCGGTGGCTGGCATGGAGGAGGAGAGTGCACCGTGGCTGCAGCACCCCCGGCCCCTCCACCGCTGGCATGCGGTGGTTCGACGGAGCGCCGGCCCGAGGGACTCGCCAGTCGCGGATCATCTTTATTGGCGACGGCGACGAGGCTCCGGATGGTGGCTCTCCACTCGTCGAGCTTCTCCGCAGCAGGAGGGAAGTCGAGGAGCAGCTGCGCGCACGCCAAAGTTTCTGCTGGCGTGGGTGGTGGCGACAGCTGCGTGGACCGTGGCGTGCTTCGACTTCTAACCACGTTAGAAGGAGCTCTATCACGGCCCAGCGGCTGCGTGCCATTTTCGCCAGCACTTCGGCGGGCATGCTAGACTCCTTCGTTCCGCAGATGATGCACATGACTCTTCCCACAGCGGCGTCCGGGGTCCCCAGCGTGGTGGCGTTGCTCGTCGCGCACACCCTGTGAAGAGCGCGTCGTGGGCGCCGGCGTAGGCGTCTTGGAGGTTGCTGCGCCGCCCGTGGGTGGCACAGCGACACTCCTGGAGGGCCCCACACCGCCTGTGGGGGGCCCAGCCCCGTCTTTGGATTTTGCGATGCGCGGCCCGTCGTCTGGCGCACGAACGACGCCGCTCGCCAGGCTCTGACTGCCAGAGCGATGCTTGTGTTCACGGGCCGCGGCTCGGGTTCTGTCCGCGACCGGCCCGCTGCTCGTCCGCACTGGCACGGGCCGTTCGGCTCCCGACGAGCCGATCACCGCGATCGTCTTCTTCTTGGGAGCCATGGCGATGAAGAACCGTTGGGCTAACTGCTAGATCGGATTCTTACGACTACGCCCCCTACCTGGCGCGCCAAAGATGTCGGTGGGAATGCCACCTATGGGATCACTAGAATCCCTACTACGGTTGGCGGGGCGCGGGGTTGTGAGAAGAGCAGGTCTAACAGAAAGCACGCGGATCGTTTACCCAGGTTCGGGCCGCGAGGATGCGTAATACCCTAGTCCTGCTTTGGTGGATGTATTGAGTGTTCTTGTATTTGAGCTAGCTACGGGGTGCAACTTGCCCAAAAGAGCCGAATCCCCCTCCAGTACGCCATGGGCCTCCTTTTATAGTCGAAAGGGGCTGCCACAGTGGCACATAGGAGGTGGAAAGGTCTACAGTGCTGCGAGCTTATCGCCCGTATTACAGGACAAGACACATTTAATGCATCGCTTAGGTGTCTCTTAGCTTTATCGGGGACGGGAACGAGGCCCGTCCCGTCCGTCGCCGCTCTGCCTCGCTTCGACACGCGCCCAGGCCAGCGGTGCGTGCGGTGCCATGTAGGCAGGCAGGCAGCTAAGGTGGCGCGGTGGTGGAGCCTTCACGAAAATCTGCATGCCACCACGCAGGTGCTTGCTGAGTTGGCGTGGAGGCCGCTCGTCGCCACGCAGGTGCCTGCCCAGCTGGTTGAGCTAGCAGCTGCTTGGGGACGGCGGTGGAGTATTGGCTGGTGCGGGCCTGGCAGCGGCCCCGCTGATGCCCTCGGCAAGGGCCTTGCCGGGGGCCCGGCAAGGGTCTTGCCGCGGTGTTGCAGTCGTCCCTGGCAAGGCGCTTGCCGGGGGTCTTGTGGATTCCCTCGGTTGGGATCCCGCCGAGGATCGCCGTCTTCTGGTCCTCATCTAATCTCATATGTTTATGATCTTGACAAAGATCTGCATGCCACCACAGAGGTGCCTCCCGAGCCTTGGTTCCAACATAGTTGGTTGGGTCGGAACCCGTGGGCTCAAGGGTGGCTCGCTCTGTTGGTGTTGGGAAAGTTGCCCTGGCATGGCTCTTGCCGGGGCCGTTGGAGGCCGCCCCGGCAAGGGCCTTGCGGGGGGGGGGGGGTCTCCCTCACCCTCTTGCTCTTTGGCGTTTCTGGTCTTGGCGTTGCCTTGTTTGTCCTGGGCTTCAGCTTCTCTCCAGCTTCCCTCCCTTGCCCTGCTAAGTGTGGCCGTGGCGCGTGGCTCCGACTGCCCATGCACAAGCAAAGGGGTACAAAGGAGTGCCCCTACTTTTGTATACCGACAGTTATGAATACCGAGACCTTTGTCATTTCAACGAGTGGTCTTCTTATGATAAAACACAACTTCTGTTTTTTGCTGGAACAGAACACAACTTAAGCAGTGATACAAATTTCAAACTCTTGTAAGGTCATCATGTTTGAACTCCTCTTGCACAAACCAAGATTTGAACCCTGTTGAGTACAGTTACAATTGTACTCCACTCGTATGTGGTACTCAGATGATACCCCGCACGTTGTTGCCGCACAATCCCCTTTCCTCCCTCTGCAACTCGGTTCAGGAAGATGCAGCTTACCTGCTGGCTACATGCTCCTTCACTGCCTCGACTTGGATGCTGATGTTGGACTATCTAAACCTGCCAGAAACTTTCTGCCCAACTGTCAATGTCGTCAACCTTGCGGACTGGTGGCTGTCTTCTTATCGGCATATCCCAGCTAGGCATGCAAACGCCTGGACTTCGGCTGTGCAGCTGGTCCGGTGGTTCACTTGAAAGGAAAGAAATGAGCGCATTTTCCGGCATATACTGCCTCAAACCCCATATATGTGATGCTGCGCATTGCCAATGATACGTAGGCAGCTAGAAAACCAAAGATCATGGAGCTGAAAAACAGACCAAGGGAGCCTGATTAGACTCTAGAGATTATGCTGACTGAACCGGCTGTTGTCGTGGACTTGTGGTTCAGACGTTGTTTCTATTTTTTCTTTCCTTTTATCAGTATCACCGATTGTAATCCTTTCTTTCTTATTGCAATGAAAGCTACGCTGACAACATTTCAGTCAAAAATAATCACCTCGCCAAAGAAAAAAACTTTTGCCGGATCGCTACTCGCTTATGCAGTCTCCTGGCTCTAAGTGAACTCCGGAGTAATGTTATTCTTATTCTGCATCAACCTGAGCTAAGGACACATGATGGCAGTATATATATGAAGAAAAAACCTACAACTTAGCCCTGGTGTGGTTCGTCGTCGTTGTTGGTGTGCTCTGCAAATGATTTTCTTTTTCTGATTTCCTGGACACAATAGTCTAAATACACGTGCAAACCTAAAAAAAAATTGGATTTGGATATCTGAAGAACCAAACTCTCTAAACCATACATATACTCATATTTAACTTTAATACTCCCTCCCTTCCTAAATATAAGTCTTTTACAAGATTCCACTATAGACAATATACGGAGCAAAATGAGTGAAATTTTACTCTAAAAGGCGTCTATATACATCCGAATGTAGTCTCTATAGTGAAATGTCTAAAAAGACTTATATTTAGGAACGGAGGGAGTATAAAACAAGCATGTTAAGAGATCATATAGTAGCAACCGTGCCTTATGAGGTCGGCTTGTGTTGATTAACTCAGTTCTCACTAGCTTGCTGATGTTCCTTCTATCATTCTTTAAAGTACAGTAGGGGTATGAAAAAGATTAGATTTCTATTGATCACATTTTTTCTGGCAATCTGATGAGGTGAAGAAGAAATAAAGATTGGTCAGATGGGATATCATTTGCAGGCCCAAAGACCAAGGCGGGTTAGGGATCGAGAACTTAGAAGTTAAAAATAAGTGTCACCTAAGCAAATAGTTATTTAGATTATCTATTGAGACTGAGGGAACATGGGCACAAATTCTACGTAATAAGTACCTACATTCCAAGACTTTGGCCCAGGTTATCGTTAGACCTAATGATTCGCCATTTTGGAAGGGGTTAATTAGGATGAAAGAAACATTTTTTTTCATAGGGTGAAATTCATTATTGGCAATGGTAACATGACTAGATTCTGGGAAGATGCATGGCTAAGGGAGACATCATTAGCCATCCAATATCCCACTTTGTATAATATTGTACAACGCAAGGAAGCCTATGTTACTACAGTATTACAATCGGTCCCCTTAATATCCAATTACTTTGGTGGAGGGAACGATGGAACTCTTGGTTGCATTTGGTCCACAGGCTGATGAATGTTCAACTTTCGGACCAACCAGAAACCACTTATTGGAAACTCTCTAGGAACGGTAGTTTTACGGTGAAATCTATGTTCTTGGACCTAATTGATTCTAGGCTAATTCCGCAGACTCTCCACCTATGAGGGATTAAAGTACCCTTAGAATTAAAATCTTCATGTGGTTTGTGCACAAAGGAGTGATATTAACAAAGGATAACTTGGTAAAACAAAAATGGGTCGGTAGTTCCCGATGTTGTTTTTGTGACCATGGCGAAACGATTCAACACCTCTTTCTAGATTGTCTGTTATCCAATCCTCTTACTCTTCATATAGCCTTTAACGCGAATCCTCCTATTAGCATCAACGCGTTATTTGGGATGTGGCTACATGGAGTGAATCTAAATATTGCAGGACATATTCGGATAGGGATATGTGCCCTATTTTGGGCTATATGGAAATGCAGAAATGATTCTTTAATTGAAAAAAATTAACAACTTTTTGCAGGTTATCTACAGAACCACTGCTTGGATCCGTATGTGGTCGTTACTCACTCGTGCGGACTCCAGGGAGTTTTTGGCTACTGGGTGTAACCAGTGGGAGACGGTAGCACGGGCTATCTTCAGCCGATTTGGATGGCAAGCTAATAATAGGCTAGGTGGTTAGTCCTCATAGCCTATATTTTTCGCTGTCTGTGACATTTTTTTTACTTTTTGTTATTTTTGGGCTCTTTTTGTGAGTCAGTACCAGACCTGAGACCTTGTTTCTGTAATTTATTTTAATATAAATTGGTTGCATGCATCATTCTGATGTAGAGGTCGGGAATATCCTCCTTTTCAGAAAAAGCGACCATGCCTTCCCTTAACAATATGTGTCAATCGCGCATGCATTCACTCTCACCATTTGATAGCAGCCAAGCAACTCGGAAGTTCAGATGGTGACACAGGTGTAGCTTGGGTGTGTTCAGGTTGTACAATTTCTTTCTTTATGAAAAATGAGCTAGTGCATGAACCCAATCGGAAATCATGCATAGCCTGGCTACCTCAACATGGCGTGTGGCAAACACCTGGAAAATGAAGGATTTTAGCGAAGTTCTGGGTAAGAAGATATTGAAGAGGAAGAAGTTTTTTAGGTGATGATTACATGGATCAATCAGGGCATCGTTTGGATTGACTTTCTATTTTGGTTTTGCCCATACTAGTAGATACCACGACATCTCTTGGATTACCCTCAAGTTCAAGAGATAGAACTGCACAGTTTATATCGATCTGGGGAAGAGGAAGAGGGACCATTCTGAGGAAGAGGAACTAGTGGCAGCCACCACCGTGGTTCTAGTCCACTATTCATTGGTACAAATAATCATTCACAAGCTACACGGAGTGTAATCTTGCACCTTGTTGTGCCACGAGATATATACGTCGATCACCAATGCCTCCCAGTCCTACATACACTAACTATATACGACCTGCATATGACTTTGGCAATGTTTTTCCGCGCTTCATCCGTTGGTCCAATGTGTTTTTTTTACTACTGATATAGGTTCCAATCTTTACTTTTTATTGCAAGATCATCTTCTCTCACTAGTAGAAAACAGGGCTTTGGTTGAGGCCTAGGTAAAGGCATTAATCCCGGTTCACTCACGAACCGGGACCAATGGGTGCATCAGTCCTGGTTCGTGAGGCCAGGGCGCCGGCGGGCCTCGGTGACCATTGGTCCCGGTTCGTCTGACCCTTTTGGTCCCGGTTCCAGGCACGAACCGGGACCAATGGGTCTCGCTCCTGGCATAGTACCTTTAGTCCGGTTGCTGGCTGGAATCGGGACCAAATGTTGTCCTTTAGTCCCAATTTTAGCCACCAACTAGGACTAAAGAGAGGCCTATATATACCCCCCTGCCCGCGAGCAGAGCCACTGCTCTGTTTTTTTGGCCGGCCGTGGGAGAGGTTTGTGGTGCTCTAGATCACCTCCTATGCACGTGAGGTGTTCGATGAAATGCGCGAGCCACACTTAAACTTTCTCCTCTCGAAGCTCCTTGCCCAAACTTCATTTTCCTCAAGATTTGTGTAGATTTGACGGTCCGTCCTGTCCCGTCCCCGTCCTCATCGTTGTCGATCACCCGCGCCGAGCCTCTTGTTCTTATCTTCTTTCTAAAATAAAAAATTCTTACTTGTATGATTTAGATAGATACTTGTATAATTTTCTACTTTTATTATTGTTTGTTATTATATAGTGCGATGGTTTTGATAGATGTCCCCATCGGCCCTCGTCCGGTCTATGATTCAGATGTGGTATATATTAGCTTTTATAACTATTTGTTTCATTTAGTGTTTATGACAGTTATGCTGACTAACGTGACATAGATGTTTTTATCTAGGAGGTATGTGAACCGGAAATTCCAACTGACCCTCTTGTCGAGAGGTTAACTTTAGTTAAAAAAATAATTACTTGAAAGAAAAGTTGAAAAGAGTTGAGGAGGAAAAGATGAAATTGGAGTTGCATGTTGCAGATGTCGTCGATGATCACAAGATCAAGATGGATGCAATGCGCTTGAATATTAGAAAGATTAGAAAATATGCCATTCATACTGAGGCTTGGTATCATTATGCCGTTGGATCAATTGTTACATTAGTTGCGATTATGATCGCATTTGTTGTTGCATTGAAATATTTTACATAGTTTCAATGTATGGTTTAATTAGATGCTCTAGAGAGCTATATATTGTTCAATGAGAACTATGTATGAACTTTATGTATTTATTTTTTCAGTAATAACATTTGATCACTACTGTACTTTGGTTTTAATGTGATGATGAACTTCTATTAATTTGGTCACTTCTCTATTCATGATGTTCTGTAATGGTTTTTGACACATTTAATTATATATAATGCACGCAGATGAACCGGTAATGGATGTACGGTGACACACACACCTCCGAGTACATTAAGGGCCTGCATAATTTTCTTGAAGTGGCTGAGGCAAACAAGTAGAATGGTTTTATGTGTTGTCCATGCCCTATCTGTGGGAATACGAAGTCTTACTCTGACTCGAAAACCCTTCACATCCACCTGATTGAGAAGGGTTTCATGCCACACTATAATGTTTGGACCAAGCACGGAGAAAGAGGGGTTATGATGGAAGACAACGAAGAAGAGGATGATGACAACTATCCGCCCCCTGAATATGGTGATGCCGCAACGGGCGAAGCTGAAGATCAAGAGGAACCAGACGATGTGCCCGATGGTGATCTTCGTCGGGTCATTGTTGATGCAAAGAGACAATGCCAAAGTGAAAGGGAGAAGTTGAAGTTCGATCACATGTTAGAGGATCACAAAAAAGGGTTGTACCCAAATTGCAAAGATGGCAACACAAAGCTCAGTACCACACTGGAATTGCTACAATGGAAGGCAGACAATGGTGTATCTGACAACGGATTTGAGAAGCTACTGAAAATATTGAAGAAGAAGCTTCCAAAGGATAACGAATTGCCCGATAGTATGTACGGAGCAAAGAAGGTTCTATGCCTTCTAGGATTGGAGGTGCAGAAGATACATGCATGCCCTAATGACTGCATCCTCTACCGCGGTGCGTATGAGGATTTGAACGCATGCCCGGTATATGGTGCATTGCGGTATAATATCAGACGAGATGACCCTGGTGATGTTGACGGCGAGCGCCCCAGGAAGAGGGTTCCTGCCAAAGTGATGTGGTATGGTCCTATAATACCATGGTTGAAACGTCTGTTCAAAAAAAAAAAACCAGCATGCCAAGTTGATGCGATGGCACAAAGAGGACCGTAAGAAAGACGTGAAGTTGACAGCACCCGCTGACGGGTCCTAGTGGAGAAAAATAGAGAGAACGTGGGGGGACTTTGCAGGTGACGCAAGGAATGTATGGTTTGGTTTAAGCACGGATGGCATTAATTATTTTGGGGAGCAGAGCAACAATCATAGCACCTGACCCATGACTCTATGTATCTATAACCTTCCTTCTTGGCTGTGCATGAAGCGGAAGTTCATTATGATGCCAGTGCTCATCCAAGGCCGTAAGCAACCCAGCAACAACATTGATGTGTACCTAAGGCCATTAGTTGAAGAACTTTTACAACTGTGGAATGGAAAAGGTGTACGTGTGTGGGATGAGCACGCCCAGGAGGAATTTGACCTACATGCGTTGCTGTTTGTAACCATCAATGATTGGCCTGCTCTCAGTAACCTTTCAGGACAGACAAACAAGGGATACCACGCATGCACGCACTGTTTAGATGACACCGAAAGTATATATTTGGACAAATGTAGGAAGAATGTGTACCTGGGACATCGTCGATTTCTTCTGACCAACCATCAATGTCGAAAGAAAGGCAAGCATTTCAAAGGCGAGGCAAATCACCGTAAGAAGCCGGCCGTCAGTACTGGTGATCACATACTTGCTATGGTCAATGATTTACAAGTAATCTTTGGAAAGCGCCCCGACGGACTATCTGTTCCGAATGACGCTGAGGGATGCGCACCCATGTGGAAGAAGAAATCTATATTTTTGGACCAACCCTATTGGAAAGACCTAGAGGTCCGCTCTGCAATCGACGTGATGCACGTGATGAAGAATCTTTGTGTGAACCTTCTAGGCTTCTTGGGCGTGTATGGGAAGACAAAAGATACACCGGAGGCACGAGAGGACCAGCAATGTGTGCACGAAAAATACGACATGCCTCCAAAGCAGTATGAAGGTCCTGCCAGCTATGCTCTTACCAAAGAAGAGAAGGAAATCTTCTTTGAATGCCTGCTCAGTATGAAGGTCCCGTCTGGCTTCTCGTCGAATATAAAGGGAAGAATAAATATGGCAGAGAAAAAGTTCCAGAACCTAAAGTCTCATGACTGCCACGTGATTATGACGCAACTGCTTCCGGTTGCATTGAGGGGGCTTCTACCGGAAAACGTTCGATTAGCCATTATGAAGCTATGTGCATTCCTCAATGCAATCTCTCAGAAGGTGATCGATCTAGAAATCCTACCAAGGTTAAAGAGTGATTTGGCGCAATGTCTTGTCAGTTTCGAGCTGGTGTTCCCAACATCCTTCTTTAATATCATGGCGCACGTCCGAGTTCATCTAGTCGACGAGATTGCCATTCTGGGCCCTGTATTTCTACATAATATGTTCCCCTTTGAGAGGTTCATGGGAGTCTTAAATAAATATGTTTGTAACCGTGCTAGGCCAGAGGAAGCATCTCCACAGGCCATCAAACAGAGGAGGTCATTGGGTTTTGTGTTGACTTCATTCCTGACCTTAAGAAGATTGGTCTACCTCAATCGCGGTATGAGGGGAGACTGACCGGAAAAGGCACGCTAGGAGCAAACTCAATAATATGTAGGGACGGACATTCTTGGTCTCAAGCACACTACACAGTTCTACAGAATTCTACCTTGGTGACTGATGTCTACTACACAACCTTCTTCTTGTAGACGTTGTTGGGCCTCCAAGTGCAGAGGTTTGTAGGACAGTAGCAAATTTTCCTCAAGTGGATGACCTAAGGTTTATCAATCCGTGGGAGGCGTAGGATGAAGATGGTCTCTCCCAAGCAACCTTGCAACCAAATAACAAGGAGTCTCTTGTGTCCCCAACACACCCAATACAATGGTAAATTGTATAGGTGCACTAGTTCGGCGAAGAGATGGTGATACAAGTGCAATATGGATGGTAGGTATAGGTTTTTGTAATCTGAAAATATAAAAACAGCAAGGTAACAAGCGATAAAAGTGAGCAGAAATGGTATTGCAATGCTAGGAAACAAGGCCTAGGGTTCATACTTTCACTAGTGCAAATTCTCTCAACAATAATAACATAATTGGATCATATAACAATCCCTCAACATGCAACAAAGAGTCACTCCAAAGTCACTTTAGCGGAGAACAAACGAAGATATTATTGTAGGGTACGAAACCACCTCAAAGTTATCCTTTCTGATCGATCTATTCAAGAGTCCGTAGTAAAATAACACGAAGCTATTCTTTCCGATCGATCTATCCTAGAGTTCATACTAGAATAACACCATAAGACACAAATCAACCAAAACCCTAATGTCACCTAGATACTCCAATGTCACCTCAAGTATCCGTGGGTATGATTATACGATATGCATCACACAATCTCAGATTCATCTATTCAACCAACACAAAGTACTTCAAAGAGTGCCCCAAAGTTTCTACCGGAGAGTCAAGACGAAAACATGTGCCAACCCCTATGCATAAGTTCACAAGGTCACTGAACTCGCAAGTTGATCACCAAAACATACATCAAGTAGATCACGTGAATATCCCATTGTCACCATAGATAAGCACATGCAAGACATACATCAAGTGTTCTCAAATCCTTAGAGACTCAATCCGATAAGATAACATCAAAGGGAAAACTCAATCCATTACAAGAGAGTAGAGGGGGAGAAACATCATAAGATCCAACTATAATAGCAAAGCTCGCGATACATCAAGATCGTGCCAAATCAAGAACACGAGAGAGAGAGAGATCAAACACATAGCTACTGGTACATACCCTCAGCCCCGAGGGTGAACTACTCCCTCCTCGTCATGGAGAGCGCCGGGATGATGAAGATGGCCACCGGTGATGATTCCCCCCCTCCGGCAGGGTGCCAGAACAGGGTCCCGATTGGTTTTTGGTGGCTACAGAGGCTTGCGGCGGTGGAACTCCTGATCTAGGTTTCTTTCTGGGGGTTTCTGTATTTATAGGAATTTTTGGCGCCGGTTTCATGTCAGGGGGGGGGGGGTCTCCGAGTCATCCACGAGGCAGGGGCGCGCCCAGGGGGTAGGGCGCGCCCTCCACCCTCGTGGATGGCTCGAGACTCTTCTGGCCCAACTCTTTTACTCTGGGGGCTTCTTTTGGTCCATAAAAAATCGTCAAAAATTGGCATGTCAACTGGACTCCGTTTGGTATTCCTTTTCTGTAAAACTCAAAAACAAGGAAAAAACAGAAACTGGCACTGGACTCTAGGTTAATAGGTTAGTCCCAAAAATCATATAAAACAGCATATAAATGCATATAAAACATCCAAGATTGATAATATAATAGCATGGAACAATAAAAAATTATAGGTACGTTGAAGACGTATCAGTGACCCCGTATGTCAATGAACACAAGAATATTCTGCGCTCCAAACACTCGGAGCAGTGTGACGACTGGATTACATGTGAACACATCAGGACTTTCGGCAGTTGGTTGCAAACACATCTCTTGGGTGACACCACTGTTTCTGATGAGATGTACTCGTTGGCAAGGGGACCATCTTCGACTGTATTAACTTACAAAGGGTACGAGATAAATGAGAATACATTTTACACGATCTCCCAAGATCAAAAGAGCACCAACCAAAATAGTGGTGTCTGCTTTGATGCAGCAACCAACAGGGGAAATGACACATATTATGGTTACATAGTGGACATATGGGAACTTGACTATGGACATGATTTTAAGGTCCCTTTGTTTCAGTGCAAATGGGTCAATCTGTCAGGAGGCGGGGTACAGGTAGACCCACAGTATGGAATGACAATAGTGGATCTAAACAATCTTGGATACACAGACGAACCATTCGTCCTAGCCAATGATGTGGCACAAGTTTTCTATGTGAACACTACAAAAAAATACACTTCCGTGATGATACGTGTTTGTCACAGTAGGTCGCGTTTTTTGTCATGCATGTACATCCATGACGATATTATGACAGAATCAAGATAGTCATACCTGTGCTGTCGTAGAAGTGTTCCATGACATTACCAAAATTATCATCACGGAAGTGTGCACTTCCATGACGATAAATCGCGCGTCACAGAAGTGCTTTCGTCAAGGGTGACCGACACGTGGCATCCACCGTAACGGAACGCCGTTAAGCTATCGGGTCGGGTTTTGGATCCGATAACCCGTTAACAGCCCCGACCAATGGGGATTTTCCACGTGTAAAATCATCATTGGCTGGAGGAAACACGTGTCGGCTCATCGTTGGGACAGATGTCATCCACTCATTGGACAGAAGGCGCCTATGATACGTCAACACGTGGCATGGCCCAACAGAGGCCCATTCCTGTGAAAAGGCCGGCCCGTTTGACTTGGTCAAAAGGTGGCGGGTCGGCCCATGGAAAGCCTGTTAATGGCCTGTTCGCATATAGCCCATTTACAGCCCGCTAACCCAAGGCCCGTTACGCCCTATCCGAATTAGGCCCAGTAGCGTCATCTGGGCCATCCAATATGATTCCATCCCGTTTTCACTTCTGGCCCATGTATGGCCCATGACGTCTTTCGGCCCATATGAGGCCCTATGTAACTCTTGGCCTATTAACGGCCCGTGGTGAAACTGGCCCGTAATGAACAGTGTATCACTTTACACCCATTAACGGCCCGTGGTGAAACTGGCCCGTAATGAACAGTGTATCACTTTATACCCATTAACGGCCCGTTATTCCGTTGGGCCGTTTCCAGCCCATGTTATCTTTCGGCCTTCTCAGAGCCTATTTATTCTTGGGCTCATTTCCAGCATTCGTTTACTTACGGCCCGTTACTGTCATTTTCTGCTTGTGGGCCAAATTCAGCCCGTCGTTACAGTCGGCCCGTTTGTGGTCCGTTAATACGTTGGGCCGTTTTCATAGCGTCATCAAATACGACCTATTAACGATGGCCCATTATGGTCGGCCCATGAACGGACGATTCCAACTCTAGCCCGTTTACGGCCATAATGCGGCCTGTTATTGGCCCATGTTTGGCCAATCGATCATACGGCCCGTATAAGGCCCATTGATGATACGGCCCGTAGAAGGCCCATTGTTTCTACGGCCCGTAGAAAGCCCATTGTTTCTACGGCCCGTAGAAGGCCTACTGTTTCTACGGTCCGTAGAAGGCCCACTGTTTCTACGGCCCGTAGGAGGCCCAGTGTCACTACAGTAAATATTAGCCCATGGTTATTGTGGCCTAGTTTTAAAAAATAGGTTATTGCAGCCACTAGCAAACCGCGGAAAAAGAACTGCACTGACTACAAGCAAACAAATAAACAAGACAACAAATAAATAAATAAGCAAGCAACTTATGCTAGGCTATCACGGCTATTACACATATTACATCCACTGGGCATCAAAGTTCGCCACCAGTGCAAATATAGGGAACAAAGCAGCATATAAACACTGCAGCAAAACAAGTCCAGAACTGAAACCACTTCAGAAGAGTTCAAGAAACAATATCCTGGGTACCCATAATGCTGGCAAGATGCTTAGCAAGCTTATTAACTTTCTCTTGTTTAGCGCTTAAATCCTCCAGCGCTTGCTGTTGCACAAGAAAGTACGCATCTGAATTCTGCAGGGACTTCCTCAGTCCTTCGGCTTCTTGCCGCAGCACAGCTGACTGATGCCTTTCAGCTTGTAGCTGAGACTGAAGAAGCCGAAGTGATTCAGGCAGCGAGTTCGAAGAGCTTGTGCCAGCGGTACTGGCCAGTAACTCGAACACTACATCAACGCAGGACTGTGGGGTTTTCTCACTGTCTACAAGATCGTTTTTACCACCTTTCTTGGAGACCAACAGGGTTGTCTCACTATCTTGAACCTTATCTGCATTACTTTCTCTACCATTGCATAGTGGGGTGCTCTTCTCCAATATTCTGTTTGCATACTACAAGAGAAACAAGCAAACACATCATAGGTTTAGCTTGTAGTATACGAAACTCATTTTGGTAAACCGGTTCAGTAGTAAGGTGGATAAGATCACAGCATGAAACAAACATATATCTATGTACTATGGTCACTGTATGTAGCGACCAGACCTCAAAAAGTCTGATCTACCGTGCACCAGTGTCATCCCTGGATCAGTAATGCTGACACGCATAGTACTTTGAGGATTTATAACAGAGTAGCAATCACACACTTATTACATCGAGTATCTCAAGAGAGAAATAAGTATGACAAATATGGCTTAAGGCCATCTAAAACGATAACAGCGGAAGACTTGGAAGATAAGTGAGTCCATCAACTCCAACGGCATCACTGAGTATAAGACCACGACCTAAGGCACCTTACTCGTCGTCTGAAAAGTCTGCAACATGAAACGTTGCAGCCCGAAAACAGGTCAGCACATGGAATATGCTGGCAAAATAACACATAGAGAGTAATGAACAGAATGATGCTATCACTACATGCATATTTAGCTGGTGGAAAGCTCTATGGTTACTCTTTTGCAAAAAAGCCAATTTTTCCCTACTACAAAAGAATAAATTTTATTTAACTATCATGGTGGTTGTGAAACATTGAGATGGTTGACATCATCTCAATCCCAATTAAGTATCATCATTAACCCAACAAAATTAATTAAAGTAACATGATGATGAGATTCACATGATAATCCAAGTACTAGATACTCAAGATGTCCATAACCGGGGACACGACTAACCATGATTAGTTTATACACTCTGCAGAGGTTTGTGCACTTTTCCCCACAAGACTCGATCGCCTCCGCTTGATTCTCGCACTACATGATGTTTGAGAAACGGATGACCGAGACACAGTCTTTCAGAAACAATAACTCTTTACTCCGGGTGGACAGTTACACCTACTTTCCCCTACATCTGCTAGCCCACCTCTTCAAGAGATCATGTAACCTACTCAACTATGCTAGAGCCCATAATAGCTTGTGGCTGCACACGGAAGTTTCTAGCATGAATAATCTCATGATCCCTTTGAGCCTGGGTGGCGGTCCTTAGAAAAACAGGCAACACTGGATTCCCCAGGTGCCTCAATCCACCCAGATGTGTGTTTTAGTTGCCACCTTAAGTAAACCATTAATTAACAATCTCACATTTGTCATGGATACACTCACCCAATCCACGTCTACTAGCATAGCATAGCAATATAAACAAACGTAGAAGTAACTCCCAAAGGTTTGATATTAAAACAGGGCAATAGGTACTACCTCATCTACTTCCCGATTCCCACAGTTTAAATCAGATCCTAACCATGCAATGTTTGAGGGTTGATCTAATGCAATAAAACTAGGTAGTAAAGAGGTATGATCAAAGTGTTACTTGCCTTGCTGATGATCCGTGAAACCTAGAGATTCGAAGTAGCAAGCGGCGCACTCCGGGTACTCTATCTCAAACAAACAAGCATACAGTAAGCACTCACTAATGCACAGGTAAAACTCAAATAAAAGATCCAACTAGAAAGTTCAACTCAAGAACTCCGGTTTGCAAAAAGAATCAAATCAAACGAAGCAACGAAAGTCAAACGGCGAAAGAAACAAGCTTCGTTTACTAATCTGGATCTAGGTCAAATTTTACAGTAGCAAAAACTTGTTTGAGTTTGTTAAACGGAAAGAGAATTTCGAGACGAAACTCTAGGCGCTTGAATCGCCTGATTCCGATAAACGAGCGAAAAGATAAACTGAAACGAAAAACAGATCGGAAATCACGATCTGGAATAATCGCGGAAAATCCGAAAAAGAAAACCGACGAACAGTTAATCGAACGGACGTTCGTTAACTGCGACTAACCGACGAACACGTTCGTTAAAACGAACGGACCGGCGAACATTCACTAACTAACTAAACCGAAGAAAAAAATAAACCATTCTATTAAAAAAATAAGATAAACCAAGGGTTTCAAAATAAACCGAATCGGTTTTAAAAAAAAACCGGACTCGGGGCGGCGGCGGCTTCGGTTACCTCCGGCGAGGTTACTCTCAGTGGTATCTCAGCCATCTCTGCGTGGCACTTCTTCAACTGGGAAACGTGAAATACATCATGAACTCCTGACAGTCCTTCAGGCAATTCCAGCTTGTAAGCAACTTCTCCCATACGCTCCAAAATTTTGTATGGTCCTACAAAATGTGGCGCTAACTTTCCCTTAACTCCAAAGCGCTTCACTCCTCGAAGTGGTGATACTCGTAGGTAAACTCTGTCTCCGACTTCGTAAACTGTCTCCTTGCGTTTAGAATCTGCATAACTCTTCTGCCTGGACTGGGCTACCTTGAGCCTATCGCGAATCAATTTCACTTTCTGTTCAGACTCTTTAATCAAATCTGGTCCAAACAACTGGCCGTCTCCAACTTCGTCCCATAACAATGGTGTTCTACACCTCCTTCCGTATAAAGCTTCGAAAGGGGCCATCTTCAAACTAGATTGATAACTGTTGTTGTAAGAAAACTCTGCATACGGCAAATTGTCGTCCCAACTAGATCCATAATCTAGCGCACAAGCTCTCAGCATATCTTCCAAAATCTGATTGACTCTCTCGGTCTGTCCGTTTGTCTGTGGGTGAAAGGCTGTACTGAACTCTAGCCTGGTACCCAAAGTTTCATGTAACTGATTCCAAAACTTTGAAGTAAACTGGGTTCCTCTATCTGATACAATGGTCCTCGGAACTCCATGCAGACATACGATCCTAGTCATGTATATCTTTGCCAACTTAGCACTGGTGTAAGTGGTCTTCACTGGGATGAAATGAGCTACCTTCGTCAAACGATCGACTACAACCCATATCGAGTCATAGCCTGAACGAGTCCTGGGCAATCCTGTGATAAAATCCATGCCTAGTTTATCCCACTTCCATTCGGGTATCGGCAATGGCTGTAGCAATCCTGCTGGCTTCTGATGCTCTGCCTTCACTCTCTAACATACATCACAAACTGCTACATACTCCGCAATATCCTTCTTCATTCCGGTCCACCAGAAAGTATCCTTCAAATCCAAATACATCTTGGTATTTCCTGGGTGAATCGAATACGGTGAATCATGGGCCTCTTGCAAGATCAACTTCCTGATCTCCGGATCATTGGGCACATAAACGCGGTCCTCAAACCATAAGGTATCGCGCTCATCCTCGCGAAATCCTTTGGCTTTTCCTTTGCTCATCCTTTCCTTTATTTCTGCAATCTCCTTGTCTATCTTCTGGGCTTCTCTGATCTTTTCCATCAAGGTAGACTAAATCTCCAACGTTGCTACATAGCCTCTCGGAACTATTTCCAAACGTAGTTCGCGAAGATCCTCGGCTAACTCCTGGGGTAACTCTCCTGTCATGAGGGTGTTAACATGGCTCTTGTGGCTCAACGCATCAGCTACTACGTTAGCCTTCCCTGGGTGATAGTGCAATCTCATATCATAATCCTTAATGAGCTCCAACCATTTCCTTTGCCTGAGATTCAACTCCTTCTGCATGAAAATGTACTTCAAACTCTTGTGATCCGTGTACACCTCACAATGATTTCCGATGAGAAAATGTCTCCATGTCTTCAACGCATGCACTACGGCTGCTAGCTCCAAATCATGTGTAGCATAATTCAACTCATGGGGTTTAAGTTGTCGTGAGGCATATGAAACAACTCTTCCCTCCTGCATTAGCACTGCTCCAAGTCCTCGACGTGAAGCGTCGCAATATACTTCATAATCCTTGCGTTGATCTGGCAGAATCAACACTGGTGATGTAACCAAACGTTTCTTCAACTCTTGGAAACTAGCTTCACATTCCTCAGTCCAATTGAACTTGGTGTCCTTCTTTAACAGCTCTGTCATGGGCTTAGCAATCCTCGAGAAATTCTCAATGAACCTCCGGTAGTATCCTGCAAGTCCAAGAAAACTCCGGATCTCTCCAACTGATGTGGGTG
Source organism: Triticum aestivum (assembly GCF_018294505.1). NCBI lineage: Eukaryota > Viridiplantae > Streptophyta > Magnoliopsida > Poales > Poaceae > Triticum > Triticum aestivum. The sequence goes on from NC_057796.1 coordinate 100,134,595, forward strand.
ATTCCCAGTTTGTCACAGTGTCGACTTTGGTGGGGTCTACTGCTATTCCTTCTCCGGATATAACATGTCCGAGGAATCAAACTTCCTTCAACCAAAACTCACATTTGCTGAACTTGGCGTATAACTGCTGTTCTCTGAGCTTCTCAAGTACCAAACGCAAATGTTCCTTATGCTCCTCTTCATTCTTGGAGTAAACCAAAATATCATCAATGAATACTACGACGAACTTATCCAGAAACTCCATAAACACTTTGTTCATCAGGTTCATGAAATAGGCAGGTGCGTTAGTCAGACCAAATGACATAACGGTATACTCATATAGCCCATACCTGGTGGTAAAAGCCGTCTTAGGTATATCCTGCTCTCGAATCTTTAATTGATGGTATCCTGATCGCAGATCGATCTTGGAAAATACCTTAGCTCCTTGTAATCGGTCAAACAAATCATTGATCATCGGCAGTGGGTACTTGTTCTTGATCGTCACCTCATTCAATCCATGATAATCAACAACCATCCTCAACGATCCATCTTTCTTTTCCACTAGAAGTACGAGTGATCCCCAAGGTGACGAACTTGGGCGAATATAGCCTTTATCCAGTAACTCCTTAATCTGCTTCTTAATCTCCTCCAAATCTTTTGCCGGCATCCTGTATGGTCTCTTAGATATTGGCCCTGTGCCTGGCAAAAGTTCAATCAAAAACTCGATGTCTCTATCTGGTGGCATGCCTGGCAACTCCTCTGGAAATACATCCGGGTAATCCTTCACCACTGGTACTTCCTCCTGTACAACTCCGGATAAGGAATTTACTCGAGTCCTCTTCGGCACATGCCGGGATACATACTTAATCCTTCTTCCTTCTGGGGTGGTAAGCGAAATCGTTTTACTGGCGCAATCGATGTTTCCTCCATACATCGATAGCCAATCCATACCCAAAATTACGTCCAAACCTTGCGACTCCAAGATTATCAAGTCTGAGGGGAAAACATGCCTACCTATTGACAATGGCATCTGAAAACATCCTTGGCTTGCCATATACTCGGCTCCTGGTGAACTTACTAACATAGGTGTTCTAAGAACCTTGGTGGGCAGTTTATACTTATCCACAAATCCCCTTGATATGTATGAATGCGATGCACCAGTATCAAAAAGAACGAGTGCAGTAAATGATTTAACCAAAAACTTACCTATTACTGCATCAGGCTGTGCTTCAACCTCCTCCACGTAAACATGGTTCACTTGTCCTTTATTGAAAGGGTTAGGCTTCTTCCCAGAGCTTCCATTGCCATTTCCATTCTTAGCTTCCGGGCATTTAGTTGCATAATGTCCAGTCTTCTGGTACTTGAAACAAGTAACGTGGCTTAGATCCCTCTTGGCTGGGGTAGATGGGTTATTACGGTTCTGTCCGTTGCTTCCTCCATTCCCATTACCATTCTTGGGTCCACTATGGTTATGCGAACCTCCTCCATGGGTATGCTGAAAAGGTCCTCCCGAATTTGGGGTAAAACGTGGCTTCTGATGAGCTCCAGAATTGTACTTCCCTTGTCCATACTTCCTCTTGCGGCTTTCAATCTGCTCCTGCTTCCCTTCAATCATTAGAGCTCTACCTACCAATTCCTGGTAGTTGTTGAAGGTTGCTACCATTAACTGCATGCTCAGCTCATCATTCAGTCCTTCCAGAAACTTCTCCTGCTTGGCTGCATCTGTAGCAACGTCATCTGGAGCATAACATGCTAACTTACTAAAGTCCTCCACATACTGGCCTACGGTGCGTCCTCCTTGGCGTAGGTTGCGAAACTCACGCTTCTTCATAGCCATAGCTCCTGCTGTAACATGGGCAGTACGGAAAGCTTGCTGAAACTGGTCCCATGTGACAGTGTCAATAGGGTGTGTGGCTGTGTAATTCTCTCACCATGAGGCTGCGGGTCCATCAAGCTGATGTGCGGCAAAATGCACTCTCTCCGCATCTGTGCATCCGACAGTGGTCAATTCCCTTCCAACCTTGCGGAGCCAATCATCTGCAACAATCGGCTCGGTGCTGCTGGAAAACACCGGCGGATTTAGCCTCAAGAAACGGGCTAAGTGATCAACAGGTGGTGGTGGTGGGTTGTTGTTGTTGCCTTGGTTCTGTACTAACACTTGCATCAGGGCATTCTGCTGCTGAATCAACTGAGTGATCTCCGGTGGGAAAACAAATCCGGTGTCGCGTCTCGGAGGCATCTGATAGGTTTAGAAAAGATGAGAATTTAGAATAGAATGAGGTCTAGAGAGAAAACACTACCCATATGCTCATGAGACAAACACAATCAATATCACTCAATCAATTCAAACAAGGCATACAATCGATCTAACTATCGTTACAAAGTGCTCGGACTATACTATATACATGGGTAAATACTACTACTGATTATGGTGGTCTACTAGAAATTTTGATCGGTCGAAGACTCCATGATATCTGCTCCAGCTTCATCAAAAAAATCATCTTCACTGGGGTCTGAGTCGGTGTCGTCGATGATGACGTAGTTATCCGGGCAAGTGCAATCATCATCTTCTCCTCCTGGTGCTGGGTCTCCCATGAATACTCCGATCTTCTTTATCAGGTCGTCATTCTTCTCCACCAGTGCGACAATTTCCTCCATATAATCCTCGCGTGTAGCCTTGAGTTCTTCCTCCAACTCCGTGATCTTGGTCAATGCCTTCTTCAGATCTATCATGTCTGCGCACATCTGGTTCTCCTGGCGACGAATGTGTTGGTTTTGCTCCTGGATGAAAGCTGCAATTGATCCATCCTTCTTGGTGCTGATCATCTCCCATTGCTCACCTCGGTGTCCACAAATCTGATAAATAGTATCCTTAAGCTCCCTGTGGTAGACTTCTCCAATGCGTCCCATAGTGATGTGGGCTGCCATGCTCTTCCCTAAACTCCAGGTTGGTGCATCAAAGGTAAACTCTATAGGCTCAGTGACTGGCGTAAACGTCCTTCCTGGAACTTGAACTTGAATCTTCCAGCGCTCCTCTTCGGGTAGTGTGGCGTTGCAGGTCCTGGTGAAGCTTGGTATTCCGATGTTCAGGTACTTAGTGACTTCCTTCAAGTGTCGTCCAAAAGGTGTATCTTCATCCGGTTGCATGAACTTGTTCCTTGCATCCGCCATTCCTAAAAGAGTAGAAAGTGGAGAGGAGTCAGAAATGAGAAGAGAGTAGTGTTCTAGGGTTTAAGCTTAGTGGTTGTGTCCTACAGTCAGCGTGTGCTCTGATACCACCTTGTAGCGACCAGACCTCAAACAGTCTGATCTACCGTGCACCAGTGTCATCCCTGGATCAGTAATGCTGACACGCACAATACTTGGAGGATTTATAATAGAGTAGCAATCACACACTTATTACATCGAGTATCTCAAGAGAGAAATAAGTATGACAAATATGGCTTAAGGCCATCTAAAACGATAACAGCGGAAGACTTGGAAGATAAGTGAGTCCATCAACTCCAACGGCATCACTGAGTATAAGACCACGACCTAAGGCACCTTACTCGTCGTCTGAAAAGTCTGCAACATGAAACGTTGCAGCCGGAAAACGGGTCAGCACATGGAATATGCTGGCAAAATAACACATAGAGAGTAATGAACAGAATGATGCTATCACTACATGCATATTTGGCTGGCGGAAAGCTCTATGGTTACTGTTTTGCAAAAAAGCCAATTTTTCCCTACTACAAAGGAATAAATTTTATTTAACTATCATGGTGGTTGTGAAACATTGAGATGGTTGACAGCATCTCAATCCCAATTAAGTATCATCATTAACCCAACAAAATTAATTAAAGTAACATGATGATGAGATTCACATGATAATCCAAGTACTAGATACTCAAGATGTCCATAACCGGGGACATGGCTAACCATGATTAGTTTATACACTCTGCAGAGGTTTGTGCACTTTTCCCCACAAGACTCGATCGCCTCCACTTGATTCTCGCACTACATGATGTTTGAGAAACGGATGACCGAGACACAGTCTTTCAGAAACAATAACTCTTTACTCCGGGTGGACAGTTACACCTACTTTCCCCTACATCTGCTAGCCCACCTCTTCAAGAGATCATGTAACCTACTCAACTATGCTAGAGCCCATAATAGCTTGTGGCTGCACACGGAAGTTTCTAGCATGAATAATCTCATGATCCCTTTGAGCCTGGGTGGCGGTCCTTAGAAAAACAGGCAACACTGGATTCCCCAGGTGCCTCAATCCACCCAGATGTGTGTTTTAGTTGCCACCTTAAGTAAACCATTAATTAACAATCTCACATCTGTCATGGATACACTCACCCAATCCATGTCTACTAGCATAGCATAGCAATATAAACAAACGTAGAAGTAACTCCCAAAGGTTTGATATTAAAACAGGGCAATAGGTACTACCTCATCTACTTCCCGATTCCCACAGTTTAAATCAGATCCTAACCATGCAATGTTTGAGGGTTGATCTAATGCAATAAAACTGGGTAGTAAAGAGGTATGATCAAAGTGTTACTTGCCTTGCTGATGATCCGTGAAACCTAGAGATTCGAAGTAGCAAGCGGCGCACTCCGGGTACTCTATCGCAAACAAACAAGCATACAGTAAGCACTCACTAATGCACAAGTAAAACTCAAATAAAAGATCCAACCAGAAAGTTTAACTCAAGAACTCCGGTTTGCAAAAAGAATCAAATCAAACGAAGCAACGAAAGTCAAACGGCGAAAGAAACAAGCTTCGTTTACTAATCTGGATCTAGGTCAAATTTTACAGTAGCAAAAATATGTTTGAGTTGGTTAAATGGAAAGAGAATTTTGAGACGAAACTCTAGGCGCTTGAATCACCTGATTCCGATAAACGAGCGAAAAGATTAACTAAAACGAAAAACAGATCGGAAATCGCGATATGGAATAATCGCGGAAAATTCAACGAAAAAGAAAACTGACGAACAGTTAATCGAACGGACGTTCGTTAACTGCGACTAATCGACGAACACGTTCGTTAAAATGAACGGACCGGCGAACGTTCACTAACTAACTAAACCGAAGAAAAAAAATAAACCGATCTATTAAAAAATAAAATAAACCTAGGGTTTCAAAATAAACCGAATCGGTTTTAAAAAAAACCGGACTCGGGGTGGCGGCGGCTTCGGTTACCTCCGGTGAGGTTACTCCGGCGGGGCGGGACGGGCTCCGGCGGGGCTTCGGGGGTGCGGCGGGGTTGCGGGCGTCGACGGGAGGCGACGGGCGGCGGCGTTCAGCGGCTCCGGCATCGGCTCCTTCGGGCGTCGGCGTTCGGCGGCTCCGGCGGGGCTCCTTCGGCGGCGGGGCGCGGGTACTTATAGAAGGGGAGGGGGGGCTGCCGTGGGGGAGGAGGCAAGGCGGCGGGGTGGCGGCGCATGCTCAATCCGGTCTCCAGGAGGGAGATGGAGGCACGGGGAGATGGGCCGGCCTGGCTCGGCTGGGCCTCGGCCCAGTCGGGCGCGGGATTTTTTTCAATAATTCCGCCGAAAAAATCCTAGAAAAATAAATAAAAATCTAAAAATGCCAAAATAAACTTTCACCGTCTAATTAAAATAATTAGAACGAGATGAAAACTTTCTTGGCCCAAAAATGCAGTTTTGAAAACGTGCAATTTTTCTAATGCAAATAAAATTGCAAATAAAATCAATAAAATCAATTATTTGATTTTAATATTATTTTTCCTCCAATATTTCAATTATTTTGGAGAAGTCATATTTTCTCCTCTCATATATTTTAATATGAAATATTTTTGGAGAGAAAAATAATTAAAACCAAAATCCTCGTTTCATTATTTGATAAAAATCAAATATGAAAACCGGGAAAATCCCCAACTCTCTCCTAGGGTCCTTGAGTTGCTTGGGATTTCGAGGATTGCGAACGAGAAAGCAATAAAATATGATATGCATGATGATCTATTGTATAAAATTCCAAATTGAAAATTTGGGATGTTACACTGTATTGTCCATATCATTCTAGTTTATGTTCCCTAATCAAGATAGAGACACAGTTCAACTCATATATTTTTAAGACACAACAGCATAGACAGAATATAAGTGTGAGAAACTACACAGCATTGGCAGCACTTGTAATGTGCATCACATGAGAACATAACTGTTTATACAACTTAAACTGAAATCAACATAGAGCAAGAAGTTAGAACAACAATCCAATTAAAGAAATAGGTTTAAAACATACCTGTTGCGCCATTGGAGTTTCAAGTGGATCCTTCACATTCGAAAGTAGTTGGTATGAGTAAATATAGTGATGCAACAGCAAAGGAGTATGGACCATAGCTACGGAATCTGACCTGAGAACAGTTGCTCTTCTGCTTTAAACGTGGAGTTTGGGTTAGCTGTGGTGGTCTTCATGCTTTGGGCACTGTAGTAGCTTTACAAACTGCTCGTGTGGGGGTACTCTGTGGTGGACATGGTGCTTTGTCAACTATAAGTGGGTTACTATCCGCTGGGGTTGCGGTTAGATGGGTTGTAGCTGGTTCTCTGCCCAACGGTGTAAGTGTGCAATCTGGAAGAGTCTCGATTATGTGTGGTGGGGCTAGTTTGTGGGCCAGTACAACCATGGTTCTATCTGCATCGACGGGTAGCACTGTCTTTTGTGAAGAACGGGTTTTTGCTCCCTTAGACACTGCCATCACCCCCTCCAATTCAAATGGCTGATAAACAAGAAAAGAAATTGAACGTACAGACATGGTATGATAGACAGATGTGGTAATTCACATATATGTTGTCTAACCAAACAGGACAGCATGACACAATTTCACATATATGATGCCTAACTAAACAGGATAGCATGACACAGTTTCAGATATATGATGGATAACTTAACAGGATATAATGGCATAATTCAACATATGATGAGTACCTAAACAGGATGACATGACAAAACTATATGATGTCTTTCTAAAATAGGTTGGGATGAAATAATTCACATACATGTTGTCTAAGTATCCAGGATGGCATGATATAATTGACATAATTGATTCATATACTAAGCAGCTGGCACTCGCATGTATGATCTCTAAACTAAGCAGATAGAATTCAATATTGTGCATATGATGTCTAAACTAAGCAATGCAAGACACCATATGCATCATATGAGAAATATAAACATTGCAACTTAGAGCATACACCTCAGGTGGGATATAGGATTGGTCATCTGTCTCTGAATCCTCCTCTGAGGAGCTCCCTGTAACCATCGAGATATATGCTTCAACAGGTACCATTGCCTGCTCTGAAGACCTTGTTTTCACTCCAGATTTTTCCATAACCGGCTCAAATGGCTGATACACATGAAGAGTAGTTCAATATACACAGATTGTCGACAAATGGAATACGTAATGAAAAACAGATGGCATGAGATAATTCACATATATGATGCCTGGCTCCATGGCGGTGCATAATTCACATATATGATAACTGGCTGAAAAACATGGCATTGCATAATTCACATATCTGATATAGAAAGCAAACTGGAGGCATTCACACAAAGCATGTCTAATCTAAGCAGATGGCATGGCAATGCAAGACACCATATGCATGATATGAGCAATATAACCCAGCCAAGTTAGAGCATGCACCTCGGGGGGGGGGGGGGAATACGACTGGTCATCTCTCTCTGAATCCTCCTCTGAGGAGCTATCTGTAACCAGTAAGAAATCTGCATCGACAGGTAGCACTGACTGCTCAGAAGACCTTGTTTTCACTCCAGATTTTCCCATGACCGACTCAAATGGCTGTTGCACAGGAAGAGTAGATGAATGTATAAACATTGTTGACAAATGGAATACATTATGGAAAAAATATGGCACAATACAATTCACATATATGATGACTGGCTAAACAGGATGGCATTGCATGATTCACGTATATGATGCCTGGCTAAAGAAGATGGCATTGCATAATTCCCATATACTCCCTCCGTTCCTAAATATTTGTCTTTTTAGAGATTTCAAATGAACTACCACATACGGATGTATATAGACATATTTTAGAGTGTAGATTCACTCATTTTGTTCCGTATGTAGTCACTTGTTGAAATCTCTAAAAAGACAAATATTTAGGAATGGTGGGAGTATGATATAGAAACCAAACAGGTGGCGTTCACACAAAGCAAATCTAAACTAAGCTGATGACATATAAGATGTATAATGTAAGCAATGCAAGGCGCCATATGCATGATATGACCAACATCAGCATGCCAGGTTAGAGCAAACACCTCAGGTGGTAAACAGGCGTGGTCGGCTCCTTCTGAATCTCCATCTGAACAGTTATCTTCCTCTGGAATACAATCTGGAAATGCAGGAGGGGGGCACTTCGCCCACCATGGAGCGGCATCTGCATGACATTATATTCGCACACAACGGTCTTCTCTTTTTCTCTACATGTTCAGTACGATAGTGTACAATATCTGACATGCATAATAAAAAAATAGTTACATTTTGTAAGGCCTAAGGGGTGCATGCAAAAATCAAGACTGATGGTAGCAAATGAGTGGATGGATCCAAAACTAATGATAGCAGGTAGATTATAGCTTCAGTTTAAAAAGATAGACAATGGATTATCTATTGTTTGTTGCCCACCCAACATGAACCACATAGAAGACCCCAGATGAACCAGATAGTAGACAGATACTATTCGTTGCTGGCTCGATATGAGACCCACGGGCAATTCAAAACTCAAGATTGAACGATAAAGTAGCAGGTAATAATAACCGATGTATAACGTAAGCAAACACGAAAGACCGCGACCTCTCTTCCGGAACTGTGTAGTCCTCAGGTTCATCTGCTCAGTCGATGATGGTAATGCAGTTGGCGTGGCTGCCGGCAACAGGGAAGATGATCTGAGGCGGCAAAAGGAAGTCTGCAGGGGGGATCTCTGCTGCAGTGAACGCTTCTGTCAATGGTGCACCTCAGGTGGGGTGGATGACGGCACGGCAGGAGCAGGACATAACACACATAGTTTTCTTTGATGCCTATGTGAAAATGAAGTAAATCTGTAAGGGCTCCTTAGAATTGGAGGATTCTATAAACGCAGGGACAGGAAAAACACAGGAATAGGATAGGCATGCACGTGCAAAACAGAGCATTTGGAAACATAGGATTTCAGTCAACCTGGGTGTTTGGCTCACATGAATTGGAAGAACAGAGGAATGGAGAAACAAAGTGATGCGACGAGTGTACAACCTCTTTGGCACCTTGTGGACCTCAGCATCATTGGGTTGGACGTGGAGGATGGTGATGATGCTGGTGTGATTGTCGGAGGCGGGGAAGAAGATCCGAGGCCTCTGGAAACGGCGCCGAGGGTACTGCTCCGCTGTGATGGACGGTTCCGTCGTTGGAGCAGCTCCGCTAAGGTGTACGGCGACGAGGCTGAAGCATGACAAGACAGACAACGTTAATCTGAAGTGGGACCCTAATATCATCTGCAATAGATGATGTAAAATACATCACCAAAAAGTGCTAGATGTAAAACGCATCAGCCGCGCCACGGCCGCTCCGATAGATGCTGTAAGTACTGTTCACTCTAAACTTAACTGAAGAAAATGAACTTCATAGTCGAAACTGAATTTTACTGTCGAAACTGATTGAACTAGTAACAGAGCATTGCAATAGATGTTTAGGGCGTTCGAGCACTAGTAGCAGAGAAGCAGTGATCTAAATCAGCAGACGCTCGAGCAGGGAACGCACTAGCAGAGAGCAAGTCGTGCAGTAGCACCGCGAGCGAGTGCTAAAGCAGCAACTCCTGTAGCTGCCAGAGGTCGTGCAGCAGCAGCGCAAGCGAGAGCAAGAGCAGAGTAGCAGCACGAACGAAAGCAGGAGCAGTGCAGCAGCGCGACCAACAGCAAGAACAGAGCCGCAGCGCGAGCGAGAGCCGTTGCAGCTGCAGCTAGTGCCGTTGTGGAAGTCGCCGCCGAGGAAGCAACGACATGGGGGAGAGACGCCGTGGATGATGTGGCCGGCGACGCCGCCGTTGATGGAGACACGCCATGTCTGCTCGGTATCGAGCACCGGCAGCCCCGTGAGATCGAATAAAAGATAATGCAGCGGTGAGTGCAGAACCTCCTTGGTGGCGCCGAGTTGGCCTCGGCTTCATCGGAGGAATTGTTGAGGGTGCTGCGGTTCCAGTGGGGCAGGTCAAGACGGCGCTGTGGGGATTGAGGTGGCGCGATAGACGAGGCGAACGTCGGGGCAGCTCCTTGGAGGTGGAGGACGGGGCGGCTAATCCGGCGGGACGACGAGATCGACAATGGATCCTCATCGGGTGCGGTGGATGAGGGACGGCGAGCTGTTGCGGTGGACGACGTAGTCGGGGAAGAGTCTCCGGCTGGGCGGCGGTCGGGAGGCCGGCGGAGGAGTGTGGGGTTTCGCGGGTTTTGGCGGCCTCGGTGTACGAATGGGGGGGGGCGAAGGGGGAGGGGGGAGCCAAGCTTAGGGACGCGCTTGTCCGAAATGTAGGGTAAGTTACCAGCGTACCCCCACCGGTTTTGACACCGCGACGTGGAGCTTCATTTCCGGCTGAGGGGTAGAAGGGGGATTTCACGTGTCTGGGCTGCGGGAGCGATTTCGGATGAGGAGGGAGTTCTCACGCGCGTCCAAATTTCGGGATAACAAGGCGCGGCGCGGGTTGAAGAAGCAGGAGTTTCAAAGCAGGTGAGACAAAAGATACTCGAGCTTGAAAATTTCGGGATAACAAGGTGCGGATGCCTTGTTCGGCAGAACAAACTTAACGTGTAAAAAAACAATTCATACAAGACACAAGAGAGTCATGTCCCCTTTTACTATATTGCTATAGATGCCATTGAAAAAACTACAAGAAAAATGTAAAAAAATCGGGAGAACAAGATTACCCTGCACAGTACCAAATCGATTCGCACTTCCCTCAACAACAACAAAAAACAAATCAATTCCCACCAAAGAAAGAGTAATGTCCCTTTTTATATGATTACAGATGCCATGATCTCGAATTTCAATTTTTGAATCCACGTTATGTTGAATTCGAATATATCGTTAGGTGATCTTGCGGTTTATAATTGATGTAGTCGTACATTTTGATCTTCCATCATATATGAACATTTTACTCCATCATGTGAACATATATATTGTCGTCTACCATATGGACTAAATTTGAATCAATTTTCCTTATTTGAATACGATTGTTGTCAAGTTATACAATAATTTAAATATTATCTTGATAACAAAAAACATACATATAGCAGTAATCATATTTCACTATGAACTACATGTACCATACGCTCTCCAATTCAAATATTTGTATCCATTTTATGTTGAATTCAAATCATAGTACATTATTGGTCTAGGTAGCGATATGTTTGGGATAATCTAAACCATGTTTTCATACGTATAATTTTTGGCTGAATTGGGACAAGTTTTGGTATAAGCCTCTTGCAAAATCGGAGATTCTCTCAACAAGCCTCGTGGTTCCGAGAGGAACGTGTCACCTTTGTGTGAGAAACGATATATCTTGCCTCCCCCTTGATTTTATTTACAGAGGCAACATAGAACTATATGAGTGCCCTGTTAAATTTTGGAATTATTTCGGGTTCATTTGGCCTTTTTATACATTAATTGAGTTTCTGGACTTTTAATGTGCATAATCTAAATATGAATTGCATGCACATGCTCCGGTGCACCAAAGTGGGTTGAAAAATCACATGTGTGTCCTTGGTTGAATTTCTAGGTCCCATGGAAGAAATGAGAATGAAATTCAAACATCTGGGCGTCATGACTCGGCCGAGAACATCGAGAAACTTTGATTTTAAATTCATGTAAATCCAAAACTCGCCTGGAAATCATGAAACTTGGCATGGTGTCATGTCATGGAACTAACATGTTGTGGTAAAAATTGGGCCGATTTGGAAGCTCGTGGTTCTAAGAGGGAACATGCCACCTTTGAGTGTGAAACGATATACGCTGCCCCCCCTTGAGTTTCTTAACAAAGGCAACATAGAACTACATTAGTGCCCTGTTAAATTTTGGAATTATTCCGGGTTCGTTTGTCGTTTTTATACATTAATTGAGTTTCTGGTCATTTAATGTGCATAAGTCAAATTTGAACTACAAGCACATGCTCTCGTGCACCAAAGTTGGTTGAAAAATCACATTTGTGTCCTCGGGTGAATTTCTAGGTCCCATGCAAGAAATGAGAATAAAATTAAAACATCTGGGCATCGTGGCTCGGCCGAGAACATTGAGAAACTTGGTTTTAAAATTCTTGTAAATCCAAAACACGTCTGAAAATCATGAAACTTGGCATGGATGTCATGTCATGGTACTACCATGTTGTGGTAAAAAAATTGGCCGAATAGGAACAGATTTTGGTATAAGCTTCTTGCAAACTGAAGCTTCTCTCAAGAAGGCTCGTGGTTCTGAGAGGGAACGTGCCACCTTTGAGTGCGAAACGATATACGTTGTCCCCCTTGAGTTTATTTACAAAGGCAACATAGAACTACATGAGTGCCCTGTTAAATTTTGGAATTATTCCGGCTTCGTTTGGCCTTATTTACACATTAATTGAGTTTTTGGTCATTTAATGTGCATAATTCAAATTTGAACTACAAGCACATGCTCCCGTGCACCAAAGTTGGTTGAAAAATCACATTTGTGTCCTCGGGTGAATTTCTACTCCCTCCTTCCATCTATATAGGTCCTAATGCGTTTTTCGAGGCTAACTTTGACCAAACGTTAGAGCAATAATATATGACATGCAACTTACACAAAGCATACCTTCAAATTTGTATGTCAAAGGAGCTTCCAATAATATAATTTTCATAGTATACATCTCATGTGCTATTAATCTTGTCAATAGTCAAAGGCTGTCTTGAAAAACACATTAGGCCCTATATAGATGGAAGGAGGGAGTAGGTCCCATGCAAAAAATGAGAATAAAATTCAAACATCTGGGCATCGTGGCTCGGTCGAGAACATTGAGAAACTTGGTTTTAAAATCATGAAACTTGGCATGGTGTCATGTCATGGTAGTACCATGCCGTGGTAAAAAAATTGGCCGAATAGGAACAAATTTTGGTATAAGCTTCTTGCAAATCGGAGCTTCTCTCAAGAAGGCTCGAGGTTCTGGGAGGGACGTGTCACCTTTGTGTGCATAATTCAAATTTCAAATACAAGCACATGTTCCAGTGCACCAAAGTTGGTTGAAAAATCACATGTGTGTCCACGGGTAAATTTCTAGGTTCCATGCAAGAAATGGGAATGAAATTCAAAATTCTGGGCGTCGTGGCTGGGTTGGAAACATTGAGAAACTTAGTTTTTTAATTCCTGTTAAATCCAAAACACGCATGAAAATAATGAAACTTGGCTTGGTGCCATGACATGGCACCAACATGCTGTGGTAAATTTGCAGTCCGATTTGCGAAGGCGCACACATTAACAATCAACAAAGTCATTTTGGAACAAGTGCTGTCACGTTACAATCGGAAACACAAGTATTATTGAAACCGTGGGCGTTCTACTTACTAGTACCATTTACGTGCCGCCACGCGTCCCCATTTTTTATTAGCTAGGAGGCGCCGTGCAGGGTAGCTATTTGAGTACGAGAGGCGTGCGATCAGACCCCTGCGCGTGCTTATCGGGAGGAGAGCCCTTTGACCTCCATCTGCCGTCCACCTCTCTCCCAAGGTCTCCATTAATGGCGCCCGAGCCTCTGTTTAATGGCGTGGCTATGTCTCACTCGACTGAGATTTAAGAGAGAAAAAAGAAAATCTGAAAGCACGGATCTTGATGTAAGATCCGACGGACCTATATAGCATCTACTGCGACTTATAGCAAGACTGATGAATATATAAGGACGATTAAATTTTTTTTGATCAAAGAAGGGCTTGCCCCTTCCGATTTTCATTACTGAAAACCACCACAATTCACAAGAAGTTCAGCACAACTCCAGCCTAACACGAAGGACTAAAAGCAACCAGATTGAAATCGCAACATCCCAAGAGGCCAATAAAGGCCAAACATCCGCGCTAGAACCCAACATTTCACAACCAACGGACACAATCCACATCCTAAACCGATTATTACATCAAAAGAAACCAGGAAAACTAAAGGAAGCCAGCAGCAACTAGAAGAACAGCAACGCCAGGGTCGCCACAGCAAGGACGATTAATTGTCTTACATAATTAGAAAGATGATTAAAAAAGCCACATGCGGCTACGCCCGAAATACACAAGGGCAAAAGAAGAAGGAAGACAAGGATCTGGCTCGCTGATCTCTACTTTCTTGATGCGTTGCTGAAGGCCGCGGGAACTAGTCTCCGCGGCGAGCGGCGATGAGCTCTTTCGTGTCCTCAAGACACTGCTTGAGAACATCCACGGATTCCTCCACCAGCCTTTGGCGCTCGTTGCAGAGCATGTCATTCTCGTCCATAAGTTTCTTGACGATGACGCCGGTCCTCTTCAACAAGGCACTGGTCTCCTCCTGCTAGTCTGCACTTCGGACGATCTTCTCCCTCAGCAGGTCGCGCTCGGCCCGGAGCCTCTCATTGCCCTCCCTTAGTTGCCGGATGACGCCGGTAGCCTGTTCAAACGAGGCTTTCATGTCGTCCTGCAACCTCGCCCAGCCGGAGATCTGATCCATCTGGCTATGGACGATCGCATGCATGCGCCTGTAACAGTCGTCGCCTGCCTGCGAGAAATTTTCCCAGGCCGCTGCCGCGGCGGGACATCTCTGCTGCATTCGTGGCGCGGCGGGACATCTCTGCTGCTTCCGCGGCGCGGCCGGACCAGTCTGCTGCATCGACGGTGCGGCGGGACCTCCGTGCTGCTTCAACGGCGCGGCGGGACCTCTGTGCTGCTACTTCTGCGCGGCGGGACATGTCGGGTGCTCTCGCAGCGAGGCGGGACATCTCTCGTGCTTCCGCTTCCATGCTCGCCTCTCCCTGGTGGCAATCTCTCGACCCAGAACTCACGCTGGGCATGGCAGACGCAAGGGAAGGATGCTGAATGACTTGTTTGTTTTTGTGGATGAGGAGTTGAGGAGGAATGTGCAGTCATCTTGGCATACTAGTATTTATAACCGAGTACTAATACGCTCCTAAGTGGGAAACCGTTTAGGTTGTGATCGGTGTGAACAGGTTTGCAATTCAATATAGCGTGGAGTAATTTGGAATGTGACGAGACGCAAGCTCAAAATTTATTGACGGTTCTAGTTTCGAAGTGCGGCACTATTCCCAGATGGAGTACTTCTTTTTCTACTCCCTCCTTTCCGGTTTTATAGGGCTTATCTCAAAATTTTAGTTTTTCCATTTTATAAGGCTCAATTTGGTTGTTCCCCAACACATGTTCAGATTCCAAGGTGCATTAAATCATTGCATGCAAGTATTAAGAGAAAATTGACCAATGCATGTACTTTATGCATGCATGCATTGCAATTAATGCGTTGACAAACATAATTTTTTGAGAAAAACAAGATCATTAATTAGGTGCTTTTGCAAACTACAAAAAATATTCCACCACTCACCATCTTGGTTGGTGAGATTTTTGAATTAAGCCCTATAAACCGGAAAGGAGGGAGTACTGCTGTGTACGTGCAATAACTGGCACCATCGTATACATATCTTACGGTTAATGGGGCGTTCGACAGGAATAGCCGCGTGGCGAGCTCTAGGCTAGTCTTTTTTTCAGACGCATTAAACCTATCTCTCGGGACTTCTCGCACGCACCATCGTGCCACCCACAAAAACTTGTACTCTAGAGTTAGTAGTACGTTATACAGGAAGAGAAGAGGTGCACGCACGCACTCGTCCTCTCACACACGCGTCTGTTTTTTCTCGAAAAGGAGGATGATGACCCCCGGCCTCTGCATCTGGGAGTCACACACGCATCTGTAGCTACGAATTGTAGTGTTCTCAACCATCCGATTGGCTCTATCATGGATGTACCTATATACTAAAACATGTCTAGATACATCTATATTTTGACAAATGGAAGGCATGTATTGTGGAACGGAGGGAGTGCTTGTCATCAAAATGGATAAAAAGGGACGTATCTAGAACTAAAATACGTCTACATACATCTCCTTTTATCCATTTTGATGACAAGTAGTACTTCTTACCCAAAGGAACTTTATATCCAACAGACACAAAATATCTGTTCGACTGTTGGAAATTACTGATCTGATGTCGAAGTAATTGCTGCATCGCCACCAAAAACCCACCATTTCTTAAGCTAAAGTAGACCAAGGTAATCCCTATATTAGCATATTACTAAGATAAACAGAAGGCACTGTAGAAACATTTAGGACGTGAGCTTGTCAATCTGAATGTGGAGGGACACAAGCTTAGCCCCGGCCAGCAGCTTGGGCGGAACTGTCAAGAAGGTCAGCTCCTGCACGTCGACGTCGCCGGGATCCTTGCTGCTTGTCACCTCCATTTCCACCTTGACGGTGTCGGTCGTGCCTTTGGGCTCCCCGGCGGGCCGTTCGCCCACAGCTTGGCCAAGTAGTGCGGCAGTGGGGACGCCCCCGCTCTGATGCAGACGACCGACACGGCGATAGGCGTGCTGTCGAAAACGCCGCCGACCAAGAAAAACGCGCGGCGGTCCTCCGCGAACAGCAAGAGCCATGGCTCCGACAGTGGCACTTGCAGCTGGAGCACCTTGCCGTATTGGATCCTGTGCACGGGCATGGGATGCGCAGTGCTGATGTGGTGGTAGAGCGCCGGCGGCGGGCCTTCATAGCTGCAGACGGGCACGGGGCATTTGCAGGGCGCGAGCGGACACATGCTCTGGTGATCGGCGAGCTTGTGTTAAGTGACGTAGAGCCCACAGCCTTCGTGCGGGCACTCCACCCTCACCAACGAAAGGACGGAGTCCACCGCCGTGTTCCGCACCTCGAAGCCATCACCATGCTCGCGCTTCTAGCACTGCCGCTGGTTCCCGGGGCGCTCGACGCGGCAGTCCGCGCAGGCCAGGTGCCCTCCCTTGCACTGCAGAAATCAATCAAACAGCACATCAATGAAGAAACCTGCACCTTGCTCAATCAGCCGAACGGACGAGGTGTATTCGAACCTCATACACTGGAGGCATCAAGGGGCGGAGGCACAAGGGGCAGTGGAGCACGGTGAGGTCCATCGAGACCTTAGAGAGCTCCATCGTCGGGTCCTGTTCGGTCTGCATGATCTCGCCCTCCTCGTGCACAACCATCTCTCGACTTGGGCCAGGGTATTACAAAGCTTTACCGTCACATATTTTATACTCCCTCCGTTCCTAAATGTAAGTCTTTATAGAGATTTCACTAGGTGGACTACATACGGAGCAAAATGAATGAGTCCACACTTAAAATGCATCTATATACATCTGTATGTAATTCATAATGGAATCCCTACAAAGACTTATAATTTAGGAACGGAGGGAGTACTACTTCAAGGTGCATTAAATCAACACATGCAAGTATCAAAAGAAGAGTCACAGCATGCATGCATGCGTTGTAATTAATGCATCGGTAAATGCAAATTATTGAAATATATCGAGTGCAGTGCTTTGATGTGTCGCGTCAACTCATACATCAATGAGAAGTTTGATTATCCTCTCCCTCGCAGACTTAACTGCACCTGCCTTTGGCTGTATGACAGCTTTCCCACACACCTGTCGGGCCCACCTGTCATACACGCAAAGGCAGGAGCGTCCCTCCCTCGCCCATGAGCATGGTGGCTGGCAAGACTAGGAGAAGCTTTCGCTACACGCTCTCCCTCCCGCACGCGGTGGACATGCAGCAGTTCAATCGGTGTCAGATGGCCAGAAGCGTATTGTAGTACTCCTCCAGTGCAATAGTACACCATCATTGTTCGACTTCCCAAAGAGGCGAAGAGCCAAGCGCAGCCCGGACGCTCGTGTGGCAGTTTCATGTGTAGAGTAGTCTATGATAGTGTGTACCGTGCATGTAAGCTTAAAATCATTGGGGTCGGCACCATGCTATGTGGCCGTCTCGAAGTTTAAAAAAAAATTAAAATAGTCTTCTAGCCCTACCTGTCACCCTGGTGATTGTAGTTTGCACGCTCATCTGGTCAAGACAGGAATATATATTTTAATTTGTTTTTTTTCGAAAAGGGGGGACTCCCCGGCCTCTGCATCAGAACGATGCATACGACCACATATATTTTAATTTGTGGTGGGTAAATGTTAGAGGTTGCAGCAAATATATTGTACATTGTGGGTCTTTCAGCCAAGTTTAGAGGCAAGCATGTGGGGCCAGTGCTATGATGTGTCGCGTCAACTCGTACAACGAGGAGAAGCTTGATTTTACTACACTCCTTCTCCCTCGCCCATGCGCGCGGTTGCTCGCAAACGAGGACAGGCTTTTGCTTAGTAGTACTTCTACAACAAGCTATCCGTCCCACTCGCGGTGGATGGACATGCAGCAGTGGATTCGACACTGTAGAAGCAGTAGTAGTAACATCATTGTTCATCTTCTCGAAGAGGCAAAGAGCCAAGCGCAAACCAAACGTTGCAGTTGCGAACATTGGAGCACGCATATAGCTAGGCTCTTGCATGCGACAAAATTGCTATGTGAGCCCACTATTGTACTAGTACGTACAACTACTTGCTAGTATAGCCCTGTAAACCAGAAAGGAGTATTTGCCCTTCTAGAGATTTCAACAAGTGACTAGACTACACCGAGATGGAGTACATATGGAGCAAAATGAGTGAATCTGCACCGTAAATAAATACGTACTAGTTCTATCGTTTTCCTCTCCGAGGTGCACAATATTGAGTATACTGACTAGTCTCTTTTTGACACGCATTTACGTTTTTTTTGACACAGTACAGACGCAAGAGCTCATATACACGCGCATACACTCACCCCTATGAACGCACACATGCAGGGCACTATCATCTTGAAATTTACGAAGTCACCATAGGCACCTCGTCATCGATGGGTCCATAGGTGCTTGAATGCCAAGGAGGAAGAGGGTAGCGGTTCCCGAGACATTGAACGGTCAATGATGCATCCTTAATTACATGCAGAGGGAATTAATTGGAGAAGCAGACTAGAGCTAGCATGATGTGAACGCAACAGAGTTTCGACTCTCATATAATAAAGGCGCCCCACCACTCCAATCCATCTACTCCCAAGTCTTTGCGCAACACTGCTCACTCCAATCCAAGACCAAGTGACCAGAAGCCACAAGCACCTATGGAGGCAATGGACGCGAGCGGCAGTCGGCTATGCCAAATCGTCCAAGGCGCCGGCCTGCGGCCCCGCACCGTGCAGCGTTTCCAGACGGTGCTGGCGACTGCAGGCATCGTAGCCCTCGCCGACGCTGGCTTCTCCTCTCGCATGGACAACATGATGGTAAACTCCATCCGCAAGTTCACCGCCGTCAAGAAGCGCGCGGACGACCTTGTCGTACTGCTCCAGCCCGCGCGCCCAGGCTCCTCATTGCCTACCACCCTCATCGGCCTACATGGTGACGAACTCTTTCAAGCCCTGGTGGCCCTGCAGGTGCCGGAGGTCGCGACGAAGATTGTGCACCTCGAGGCCGCGCTCGCCGCGCAGCGCCTTGCCATGAAAGAAACCGTCGACCTGCACATCCACGTCTACGAGGAAATCGTCTACATAGGCCACTACAAGGCAAGCGAGGACAGAAAGACGTTGGCCTTCTTCTAGCGGCTGGAATCTTTGGACGCTATTGTTCAGAAGCACGTCGACCTGGCCACGGAAGCCGCTGCTACTTAGGCACCGTTCGGTGGGCCGGCACCCTGAGTCAAGGAGGTGGACATCGTCGATGGATGCATCTCTTCTTCTTGCCTCCTGTAACCAGCACTGCATCGCCTCGTGGCCTTAATGTTTTATTAGTATAGTACTCCCTCCGTTCCCAAATATAAGTCTTTCTAAAGATTCCAGCAAGTGACTACTACATACGAAGCAAAATGAGTGAATCTACACTCTAAACTATGTCTACATACATCTGTATGTTGTATTCCATTTGAACTAGTAGTATCTAAAAAGGCTTATATTTATGAACGAAGGGAGTATATGGCATTTTTATTCAAGTCGTAACGTTTTCACTATGAGGTGGGGCCGCAGTTGAGCAAACCCACCCCACCCATCGGGCGTCGGCCGAGTTTAGAATTAGAAGAGAGAAACGAGGGAGGAGAACTAGCTGTAGCACGGACGCTGTTGTCAGATGGGACTCGTGTTTATAGAATAGGAGTACTGAGCACTCGTGCCTCTTTTTTTGAGGGAAAAATTAGCTGTATGTCTAGTACCACTAGTTGGGTGCGTGCGACCTATAGCTGTCATCACTTTAGGTCTCCTTTTTGAACCGCGGCTACGCTTCACAGTACATATTTTTTCACGCATTTATCCTCATATATGTACTCCTAGGCTATTTCCACATGCTCCCATTCACCGACATGTGGGACATAGAGCATCTGGGTCGTAGTGCATGCACGACTCGGAGCATATGCCAGGGTACTTTACATTTCAGACCTCACGAATTACATGCAAACCCCCCGCAGAAGAATAAATAAATGAATGAATTACTACATGAAACCGGATTATTTTCGTGGAAACCGGAGAACGTTCATTAAATTTTGGACATAACATGTTTATAAAAAATGACCGGACCTAAACCAGTCTAAGGGCCTCTTTGATTTTTCCTGCAAAAAAGGGCCTCTTTGATTCGCAGGATACTGAAAACACAGGAATGGGGAAAGTATGATGGCGATGAACCGAGACGAGGAGAACTCTAACTCAGTTAGAGGTTAGAGTTAGATTCTAACCCTGAACTAACTCTAAATCAAAGAGGTGTATGGATGGCAGGGTTAGATTGACAATAAATGCTCTATCTCAATCATTTGACTACTTTGGACCCTATTTTTAGTCAGGCTAAAATAAGTCCCTTGGATCCAAGCACCCTCTTGGTGTGGCTGGCTCTTCTGTGGCCTCCTCCCGCTCACAATTGACATAAACGAACCATCTATACAAATCAAGCATGCAAACCATGATAATTTTTACTTTGTCCATACAAATGAGATATCCCACTTAAACATACAAGTCGTCAATCAAGCTTCACAAAATAAAAAAACACTTCATGAAACAAAGAATGAGCTAACTCATCACGGAAGTCATTCACGATAGGGAGGGAGCCCGGAGCCCCTCACGCACCGAGGGAGGAGCTCGCCATCGTCGCTCTGGAGGAAGGCTCTATAGAGCCCAAACCCCGGGAACCCCTCCGACGCCGGCCCTTGCGAGTTGAGGTTGACACCGGCATGGGTAGCAGGGCCGCTTGCCGCCGACTAGGAACTTAATCTGTGGGCCTCTATAAATAATGCAAGCATGTAACTAAAATACCTAGAAAGGTGAACTGAATCTTTGGGCCTCTTGAAATAATGCAAGCCTGAAACTGAAATACCTAGAAAGGTGAACTGAATCTTTGGGCCTCTAGAAATAATGCAAGCCTGAAACTAAAATACCTAGAAAGGTGAACTGAATCTTTGGGCCTCTAGAAATAATGCAAGCCTGAAACTGAAATACCTAGAAAGGTGAACTGAATCTTTGGGCCTCTAGAAATAATGTAAGCCTGAAACTGAAATACCTAGAAAGGTGAACTGAATCTTTGGGCCTCTAGAAATAATGCAAGCCTGAAATTGAAATACCTAGAAAGGTGAACTGAATCTTTGGGCCTCTACAAATAATGCAAGCCTAAAATTGAAATACCTAGAAAGGTGACCTGAATCTTTGGGCCTCTAGAAAGATTTATTACCTCCTCAAGCAGCATCAAACAATTCCATGCGTGCACCACAAATCTATAGCAAGTTTGATTACGATCTACTTTTCCAAATCAGAATTAGCGCTAGAGCAAGCAAGATCAATGATATGGCCGTGAGACAGAGAAGGAACGAACAAACTCACCCCTCTCGCGACCTCCCTGGTAGATGCGCCGTCGCCGCGCATGATAGAGGGAGAAAAACGACTGGTGAAGGGGGAGCGGGGCGACCTTCGAAGGCCGGAGGGAGAGGGCGGCCGGAGTAGGCGGTGGAGGTCGGAAGAAGAGGGCGGCCGGAGGAGAGAGAGGGCGAGCGGCGCTTGGGCGGGCGGCCCTATGGGGAACAGAGAGAAGTCGTGCAAGAGGGGGGAGCGATCTGGTGCGGGCAGGTGAGATTTTTTTAGTTCTCTTTTAGTGGGCCCGAGGATAACTAACCCAATTAGAACCTCTCCACCGGGCTAGTTCTTTTAGCTGGGTTAGAGCAAACTAGCTCAAACTAACCCCTCTTGTTTCGATAATTTGAGGCTATTTCAACCCAAACTAGCTCTAACTCAGGGATCCAAACAAAGAGGAGTGTTACTGTACATGCTACAGTGTGGACCGTAGCACATTGTTTTTTATGGCCATATCACCACATTGTTTTCTACTGGTGGTTCACAGGGCTACCGTGGTTCGCACTGCTGGTTCACTGGGTTGCCGTGGTTCGCACTCCTCCGACCTAAGTAGTACTCCCTTCGTTCCTAAATATAAGTCTTCGTAGATATTTCACTGTGGACCACATACGGATGTATATAGATGCATTTTATGTGTAGATTCACTCATTTTTCTCCGTATGTGGTCCATAGTGAAATATCTCCAAAGACTTATATTTAGGTACGGAGGGACTAGTATAGTACTAGTATAGACCGCATCATTCTCTGCTCCTTCTTACTACTCCGACATGTGGGAGAGCCAGCATCCGGGTCGACGTGTCATGCACCAGATTAGAGCACGGAACGGAAGGGGGGCATCACCCCGGTCGGAGCGCTAGTAATTCATGACTATAGTGAGTGGTCATATCACAAGTCTTTCCAGCAGTAACACGCCGTCAAATCGCACAGCCCCACTCACTCACCCTCCTCGACTCTCTGTCAAACCGCCTGCCCGAAAACTGTCACGCGTACTGCCCGGGAAAAGCCCCGCCCTCAACTTTTAACTACGTGAAAATAGTTCGAGCTTGTTCGTTCTATATAAATACAGTACTTACTGTATGTTTATTCACCCATGGGGTTGTTCAATGAATGGAGGGGCGGGGAGCACAAGTGAAAAATACTACCTATGTCCGGGTTTATTGGTCCCCATTGTATTTCATGCCAAATTTTGACCATAGATTAAACTAAGAAAATGTTCACGCATGTCACCAAACATTATATTTTACAAAACTATGTTCAAATACGAATCCAATGAGATAATTTTTCTTGACATGCATTAACATTTTGTCAGTTAAATCTTTAGTCAAAATTTGGCACAAACTATAAAAGGGACCTATAAACCAGGACGGAGGTAGTACTGTAGTAGTAAGTAGGAGTCGTAGAGTAGTCACCTTAAATAGAGAGTTTCTTTTCTTTAATGCCACGTACACAAATTGAAACGCTTGTTGTGGAGAGAAAAAAGATAATCACTCCACTATATATGGACGCAGGGGCCTGAGCGCTTGCTTTACTAGGGTTGCTCTCTTCATTCTCTCATCCTCTCCAGATATAAACAAGACAGCGGTAGCGACATTTTCTCTCTGCTCACCGCTGGTCACAGATCCGGCCGGATCCCTTCGACCGGTGTGCGTAGAGGACTAAAAGGTGCATCCTTCACGCGGTCATCATCGCCGAGGGAGGAAACCCACAGCTGCCAGAGGGGCCCGATTCTCTGCCCGTGTCGTTCTCTCCGACACAGCGCCGGCTCGGGAGGTCCTTCGACCCTTCTTCCTCCCTGTCGTATTGTCCGCAGATCCGACCTGCCGCTGCCGACATCCCGGCGACCCTCAGGTATAAGTTCTTCGAAAGCGGCCTTGATCTACTGCCCCAGCTCCCCACGTGTCTGCATGTGCATCTTTTTCTACTCCCATCAGCTCTTCCAAAGCCACCTAAATTTTTAGTATTATTAGAGGTAAAGCTACTTCATGCATTCGAATCTAGGGCTTTGTTTAAACAATGAAGAAAGGGGGAAAGTTGTAGCATGAATCTAGGACTTGATTCAAAGAGGAAATAATATGGTGAAAGTAGTAGAGACCGGATACCCAACCCGTCTCTTGGTTGAAAAGGGAAATAATGGGAAAACGCAGTACAAACTAGATAAGGAACAGATCTATTATTGGTTGAAAAAAGGATAGAAAGTGGCGGCTGGTGGACAAGTCAACAGAGTATGTCCAGGATTAGATTTGCTGCCATCACATAGTAAAAGGTCTCCAGGATTAGATTTGCTGCCCTCACATAGTAAAAGGTCTTAGGATTAGATTTGCTGCCCTCACATAGTAAAAGGTCTCAGGATTAGATTTGCTGCCCTCACATAGTAAAAGGTCTCCAGGATTAGATTTGCTGCCCTCACATAGTAAAAGGTCTCCAGGATTAGATTTGCTGCCCTCACATAGTACAAGGTCTCCAGGATTAGGTTTGCTGCCCTCACATAGCGTGAACAAGCTCGGCATCACCACTTTATGCCTCCTTGTAGGTACATTGTGCTGATGCGTCCACTGTCGCATGTCCTTATACCAACCTTTTGCTGTTGTTAATGTAAGGGCGCATGTAAAATGAAGCGATCACACTGTTACCTTAGGGACATGTCTAACCAGTGTTATTGTTAATCTAATGCCTCCAGTGATAAGATGCAATTAAACTGTGTTAGAAATGGCACTCCTACTGTTTTCCCCAGTATGATAAGTAAGTTGCTCCGTTACGTTGTTGAGTGTCCTGGTGTCCAAACGGTCCCATGCCCTTAAACCAACTCTTTAGCTGTTGTTGATTTACTGTGTCTGGTAAACAAGAAATGCCACCATTAAAGTAATCCCGTATTTGAGGAATCTCATTATTGATCGTAATGCTTCTGGTAACATGAAGCATTGCTGATGTTTTAAAATTTCTACTGTCCTTGCGTGATTGCCATGAACATAATTAAGATGCTTCTTTTCATTTTGTATATTTTTCGTATATTCTTATTGACCAGCAACTGTTTATTTTTTATCATTTTGTGCAGATAGGGATATCCATTTCACCTTGTTGCTATTGTGACCTTTTGGTGAACTGCACAAAACACTTCTTTTTGGAATGAGTGTCTTGTGCAGTTCAACTAAAATGTCACGTGGGCAACATCTCTCAATTTTGGTGGAATTGCACAAAATGGTGATTGGAGTTTCCAAAATCTTCGTCAAGTTCTGCTGGTAATCTCGTGCAACATTTTATTAGCCTTTGCAAGATGGAGCCGTCACTGTCACCACAATGGCACTTTATTTTAGTGGAACCGCACAAAAGGATAAGAAAATTATAGTTGCACCTTACATGAGCCGGACAACCAACCTTAATGTTCCTCAATTTTAGTGCAACTACTAAAGAAGAACCTGCCAACTCATAGGAGCAAGTACTTCTTGCTAGCTGAATGATGCAATCTTTGCTTCATTTCAGGTGAATTGTAGAAAAAGGCGCATGAATTGAATCATGGAACTCCAGGTAGACCTCATACAAGTAGAGCTGGAGGTTGAGTTCAAGGAGGCCGCTATTAAAGAGAAATCATGCTCTCCTGTCTCCTTGTTTGTGCTATGCAAACATGCTGTGCAAACAGGAATACTCTACTACAGATGTTGTGGCGGTCAAGAGCATTCGCCAAGTTCTTCGATTGTATGACATGGCTAGCCAAGATGGATTTAATCCTGATGTTCACTTTATCAAAAGGCTCTAATGGGTTGGCTCTGAATCTTGCAAGCTGGGAATCAGTGAGATGTGTAGGCATCTTTGTTGTACTTATTATTTGAATCTTATTTGTTGGTTCTGAATCTTGCAAGCTGGGAATCAATGAGACGTGTAGGCATCTTTGTTGTACTTATTATTTGGATCTTATTTGTTGGTTCTGAATCTTGCAAGCTGGGAATCAATGAGATGTGTAGGCATCTTTGTTGTACTTATTATTTGAATCTTATTTGTTGGTTCTGAATCTTGCAAGCTGGGAAACACGGCATGATGATGCAGAGGACAACAACCATAACAAACAATTCAAACTTGGTAGTATTATCTTTGTAAAAGTGCGACAAATGTGCTGATCGTGTGCGTCCTGAGAATATTAATTCTAATTGTTGTGCATGTTGATCCTGTGGCACTGATAGAACGAGCGAATGCATTGCTTGTTTTAAGTATAAATTTCTATTAAAGCTAATTAAATTTAAGTAAAGTGACCACTAACTCCTGTTATTACAGTACCAATACAGACCCGCTCGTGAACCGACGTGTGGCCGGAGTAGGTTTCTTAATGGAGGCGTTTGAATGCGACAAGGGTGCATCTTCTGCCGGGCGTGCAGCGGACGAGGGAGGGGTAGTAACTGTTGTCGCCTGTACACACTCAGCTTACTGTTGAATCTAGTTCCCCAAGAGCTGGAAAACGAACTGCTGCCGCCGCCTACACACTCGTTCACTCAAAGAGACTCCAATGGCGATCCGAGGGGTGAGCCTGCTAAATATGGACTTCAGCAAGGAGTTCCCCTTTGAGTTCGCCGTTCAGTCCTATGGCTGCACCAAGTTGAATGTGATGTACACCAACGATACGGATTCGGTGAAGCTCTGCCTCGCCTCAGTCCTATGGCTGCACCAGGTTCTGGAGCATTCGCTCGTTTCATCGGCAGCGCCGACTGCACCTTCGCTACGGTGGAGAGAAGGAAGAACGCGACGATTCGGCCATCTAGTGCAACAAGCTTGTCGACATCCAGAAGCAATACAAGATCATCAGCAACGGGCAGGAGAAGAACTCCATGGTTGACCTCGCTGAGACCATCATCGACCCCTGATACGCCAACATGAAAGAAGACGACCTGAACATGTGGGAGGTACCTTTGAATCTAGCCTACATAACCTATGCGGCCAAGGATGCATACGCATGCTACGACATGTACAGGCAGATCTTGGACATGAGGGCGTGTCTGCTTCCCGTAAGCGACGAGTACACAGACAGCCGCAGGGTCATGATCAAGCGTGCCAGGAAGGTCTAGATGTTGTACTTTATCTGTTTATAAGCACCTTTATCATCTGAGTGTTTCATGCATTAGCCTATGTGTCGTAATTATCTATTTTGTCCGAAATATTTCTTTTAAGAACCCATTAACCTGATTGCTTTTTTAGTGGTTATTTGCTTATGTATGTAAACTAGTTCACTTGTCCGTAAAAAAAACTAGTTCACTCGGCTGCCGTGCTTTGAATCTCCTTCCTCCCAACATATTCCTCTCCTCAGGTGGACCCAGCAGGTCTCTGAATTTTCTCCCACTTTCTTTTTCGATGTAAACTGAGTTTTCTCCCAGTACTTTCCCCTAGAACCGACTCAACTGTCCCACGTCTAGCCTAAAAAATAATAATACCCCACGTACTATTAACTCATCAAATTAAAATGATATTTTATTTCGTAAGTTGAAAGTTCTTACAAAATAATAATAATAATTGTTTATATATAACTTGCCAAGTTAACTCCTAGTGATTGCGTACATAAGCTTGCAAAGATTTTACTGACGTGCAATCATGTGTTTATGTTTTTATAACATTTCTCCGACTAGCCCAACATGATATTTTCACCCAGCCCAGCAAGTCCGCGGATTTTGAGAAAAATGCAAGTGGGATTTAAACGGGTTGCATAGATGCTACATCATTGTTTCACCCAGCCCACCAAATGGACTAAAAAACAAATGGACTGGCTGACATGTGGGCCAGTAGGTCGAAGCCTAAGAAGGCGTTGGATTTACATCCAACGGCCGGCATTCTTCTTCAATCTCTCGTCTTCTTCCCACAGTGCTGCCGGAATCGCCTGCTCCAGCCTTCGGCGTCCAGCGGCGTTGTTTTGCGCTCCTCAACGAAACGCTACCCCGCCGACGGCCAGGCCATCCCTCCACTCCGCACCTCCTGTTATTCTCTGCTGAGTGTAGGCCCACCTCGCACCCGAACCAGTCAAGTTTCCCACTCCTCTCCGTCTGCGACTCCAGTGCCGCGTCTTCCTCATCTCCGGGTCGTTCCAGTCTGGGGCCTCGCCGTCGTCCACCGCCTCGGTGCGCTCGGCGCGGCGTGGTCAACATACGAGAGTCATCGGAAGAGGACTGTACGTGGAGAGCCTGACGGCTGGGACCCACGAGGTCCATGGTCGCACGCAAGGAAAGTTCCTCCTTATTACGCATTGTACGTGCACTGTACGTGGGAAGGGCTTCTGTATTTCACGAAAAAAACGTTCCCCCCGCTGACAGGTCGGACCTACCAGCTATATCTTCGCGCGCAAGGAAGTGCCTCCTTATTACGCACCAAAAAATGAATACCCCCTGCTAGCTGGGACCCACCATAGTGGGTGGCTGACTTGTGGGCCTACTAAGTTGACGAGGACGGAGGGCTTTGTCAACTTAGTCAATATGAACGATTCTAGCTCCAGTTACCGTACGATGTCCATCCAACGGCCATAGTGCTTCTTCAACCTCTGGTCTTCTTGCTCCAGCCGCCCAAAGCAGCACCGGTTGTGCCGCGTGCTCCTGCCTCTCGTGGCCGGCTGTGATGCCGCGGAGGCCTCACCGCCCCCTACTACTCCCACTGCTAGCCCAGGGTATCCCTCTACTCACCCACATCCCCTGTTATTCTGCGGTGACGGTAGCCTCACGCCGCAGCCGAACTAGTGAACCCTCGTACTCCTCTCCGCGTGGGCATCCACTACCACGTCTTCCCCGACTCTGCGTCATCCCCTTCCTAGGCCTCGCCGTCATCCACTGCCTTGGTGCTCTCGGTGCGGCGTGGTCAATGTGGTCAACGACGAACTTCCATCAGAAGAGTACTGTACGAGGAGAGGCTGACAGCTGGGTCCACGGCCACAACCCAGTTTTTTTGTGATTTTCCAAGTAAGTTGCTTTGTCAGGCCTGTTAGGCTGCAAATCTTTGAAGACGAGGAGAGCTTCATTCGGCTGGCCGAGAAAATGGCCTATCAGTAATGAGAAATGGGCTATACATTTTTAAAACACATCAAACCGGCAATTAGTTTCAAATATCTTTTTTTCATTTCGAGATTTTAAATTACATTAATTTTTATGCGTGGATAATTTGTTGGATTTTATATTGATATACATTTATTTTTAAAATCAGTTTGAATGTGAGTCGAAATTTCGGGATTAAAAACAGTTTGGACCGCACCGAAATATGCAAAATTTCGTATAATTTTTTAACCGTGGCCACAATATGGGCTGTAATGCTAACAAAAAGAATATGGGCTCCAAAAAAACCTTAAGAATTAGCAAATGGGCTGTAAATTATTAGAAATAATGGCAGATGGGATGTATGCTGTTTTCCACAGATTTGAGGCTTTCCTAAAAAAAGGTTGACGCACAAGCAGTGACTGTTGGATGTCCATCGAACGGCCGTCGTGCTTCTTCAATCTCTGCTCTTCCTGCTCCAGCCGCTCAAACAAGCGCCGGCGGGATTGCCTGCTCCCTCCTCCCCGCGGCCGGCTGTGCTGCCGTGCAGGTCTCACCACCCCATCGTACTCCCATCGCTGGCCTAGCCATCCCTCTACTCACCCACACCTGCTGTTATTCTCCGGCGACGGCAGACGAACCAGTAAACCCTCGTACAGTCGTACTCCCCTCCGTGCTGGAAACAACTGCCGAGTCTTCCCTGCCTCCGTGTCATTCCCTTCCTAGGCCTTACCGTCGTCCACCGCCCTGGTGCTCTCGGCGCGGCCTGGTCAACGTGGTCAACGACTGACATGCATCTGAAGTGGACTGTACGTGGGGAGGCCGACAGCTGGGTCCACGGCCGCACGCAAGGAAATGCCTCCTTATTACGCGCAAAATAATGATTCCTCCACCTGACATCAGGGACCCACCGAAAGGGCCTCTGTATTTCACGAAAAAAAGTTACCGCCGCTGACAGCTCGGACCCACCAGCTATATCTTCGCACGCAAGGAAGTGCCTCCTTATTACGCACACAAAAAAAGAATACTCCCCCTGTTAGCTGGGACCCAGTATAGTGGCAGGCTGACTTGTGGGCCTACTAAGTTGACGGGGACGGAGGGCTTTGTCAACTTAGTCAATATGCACGATTCTAGCTCCAGTGACCGTACGATGTCCATCCAACGGCCGTAGTGCTTCTTTAACCTCTGGTCTTCTTGCTCCAGCCGCCCAAACCAGCGCCGGTCGTGCCTCGTGCTCCTGCCTCCCGTGGCCGGCTGCGATGCAGCGGAGGCCTCACCGCCCCTACTACTCCCACCGCTAGCCAGGCCATCCCTCTGCTCACCCACACCCCCTGTTATTCTGCGGCGGCGGCAGCCTCACACCGCAGTGAACCAGTGAACCCTCATACTCCTCTATGCGTGGGCATCCACTGCCGCGTTTTCCCCGGCTCCGCGTCGTCCCCTTCCTAGGCCTCACCGTCGTCCACCGCCCTGGTGCTCTCGGCGCGGCGTGGTCAACATGGTCAAGGAACGGCTTCCATCGGACGTGGACTGTACGTGGAGAGGCTGACAGCTGGGTCCACGGCCGCAACAAGGAAGTGCCTTCTTATTATGTGCAAAATAATTATTCCTCCACCTGACAGCGGGGATCCACCGGACGGGCCACCGTATTTCACGAAAAAATTGTTTGCCCCTGACTGCTGGGACCCACCAGCTACATCTTCGCACGCAAGGAAGTGCGTCCGGGCAAAACCAAACGATTTGCCCCCTGACTGCTGGGACCCACCAGCTACATCTTCGCAGGCAAGGAAGTGCCTGACAGTCGGAACCCACCTGGTCAAAGCGTACGTAGCGTTGTCATTCTGGTCGCGAACGTGTATGTACATATATACTGGTGGATGTAGAGGCGCGCACGTGTCGTAGTAGAGGCGCGTACGTGTCGTAGTAGAGGCGCGCACGTAGCATGTACACGTACGTACATCGGCCAGGGTGCAAGAAAGAAAATACGGCCATGTATGTGTACATACAGGCGGGGTCTCGAACGCCTACTCGCGCATACGTACGGCCAGGGCTCGTGTACATGGCTGGGTCAGAACGGAGAAACAGCGTTGTCGTCGTGTTCATGGGGAGGCAACGGAATGCGTCGTGTTCATGGGGAGGCAACGGAATGCGTCGTGTTCATTGGGAGGCAACGGAACGTGTGGGAGCCAACCGGCTGGGTCGGAACGGAATGCGTGGTCGTGTTCATCGGGAGGGCTTGGACGGAAAAAGCGATGGAACGAGGCCTGGCGTACCGCACAACGGAGGAATCAGACCTCCTACGTTCGGAACGGGGTCCTGTTGATCGGGAGGGGTGTGGCGTACCGCAAAACGGAGGAAACGGACCTCCTACGGTCGAAACGGGGGTCCTGTTGATCGGGAGGGGTGTGGCGTACCGCAAAATGGATGAAACAGACCTCCTACGGTCGAAACGGGGGTCCTGTTCATCGGGAGGGGTGTGGCGTACCACAAAACAGGACTCCACGGGATACTGTTCATCTCCACCGTCGACCTCCTCCAGCCTCCACGGGCTCCTGTTCATCTAGCCTCCACCGCGCGCTACTCCACCGGCTACTGTTCAACCACCCCCTCCACGGGCACCCCTCCACCGTCTACTGTTCATCCAGCCCTCCACACCACGGGGTCCTGTTCAACCACCCCTCCAGGGGCACCCCTCCACCGTCTACTGTTCATCCAGCCCTCCACCACACCACGGGGTCCTGTTCATCCAGAGGCAACACCACCGCTCAATGTTCATCCAAACCCCCCCCGCAACGCTCACTGTTCATCCCAGAGGCAGCATCAATCGGCTTCAGTTAGCAGCAGTAGCGAAGGAATCGCTCGATCGGGTTTAGTTAACAGCCATCGATCGATCGCTCGGGTTCAGTAACGCGTAGCCTGCAGTGCAATCGCTCGGGTTCAGTTAGAGCCCAACGTCTCGCTCGGGTTCAGTTAGAGCCAACGCCTCGCACACACGCGCGTACGTGTACGAGAGAAACGCGCATCGCTCGGCCCCCGACCTCCCACCGTAACCGGGAACTCGTCGAAATTTTCCTCGCCCTCGCTTCTACCATGGTTTTTTCCGTCATGGACGTCCCAAAGAATGTCATGCAGCTGCATCTCCGGCCTGCCCATGACGAAAAGCCCATTTTCTGTCATGATTTTTAGTCATAGAAGTAGGAGCCAACCACATCTATGATGATACCGGGTTTGTCACAATTATCGTCATAGAAGTGTCATATGTATGACAGAAAAAAATTTCGTTCGGCCCAAAATGTCACAGATGTGTCTTTTTTTGTAGTGGAAGGACATGTCTGCCAAACCGAGAAAAAGAAAAGATAAGGAAGCGAATACATCATACGATGAGCCAAAGCACCACATAGTTCTTTCAGGGAGTGGAGGGCAAGACAGACATGTCTGAAGATTATGAAAAGTTTCATGAAATTCCTCCCTTCAAAGTCAAGGCTGACCCAAGCACCCTGTTAAACGATCAAAAGGACACAAGTGAAGAAAAAGTGAAGACTTTCTCTCCACAACTATTCTGATGATGCCTTTGATCTAGAATATCACTGTAGTTACATGTCAAGAAATGAAATGCCTTTTGTAACAGATGAGTTTTAGCACATGCTATGTGGGTGAAATGATGATACCATGCCAACTTTCAGCCTTTTTAGAGTTCATTTGTAGTGCTTTTCAATTTCAGGGTCATTTAGCTCAAAAAATCAGTAAATGCATGAAAAATACCAAATGAAGTCAGAAAGGGTTGAAAATTGATGATGTGGCTTTGAATGGTGCATTTTGAACACACAAAAAGTCTGGAGTTCAAATAAGTTCAAAAAGATGAAATCCCTTTGTAACATATGAGTTTTTGTCCAAAACCTTGATACTTCGAAAGAGATTGTCCATTTTGTACACGAAGTGCATCCAACCCTCTCAACTTTTTAGCACATGCTATGTGGGTGAAATGATGATACTATGCTAACTTTCAACCTTTTCAGAGTTCATTTGTAGTGCTTTTCAATTTCAGGGTCATTTAGCTCAAAAAATGAACTAATAGCAAACTAAAATATCAAATTTGTTTTTGATTAAAATAGACATTTAAAATAACCTAAAAATTACCAAATTTAATATAATGATAAAACACAGTAATATTAAATAGGAGGAAATAGAATCACTCAAAAATCTATTTTTATAGTAAAGTTATTCACAAACTAGTGACTCACACGAATTTCAAAGAATTCAAATTTAAACTATTCAAATTTGAAAACTAATGGCACTAATAGAAAGTTTTATAATTTTTGTGACCTAAAAGCAAAAACAATCACTGAAAAACTGTAAGTATTTAGCTGTAAGTAGAAACAAAAGAAAATAAGTAAATAAAAAAACAAAACAAAAAACTGGAAAAAATTAAAAAAATGCCGCCTACTGGGCCACCATGGCCTAAATACGACTAGAAACCCAACCAGCTAGTTGGATCAGGATTCAGGCCCGCAGCAGGCCCAGTAGGCCCACACGCAAACACTACTGCAGGATGCTGCTAACGCGACACTACGATCAGAGACCCTTCGACGAAACTGTGTGCGATGCCATAATCGCAAACGGTGGTGTAAAAAACCGTCAAAAAAGGTGCAAAACGTTTGCGATGGAGGATGCATCAAACACGGTTCAGATTTTAGTTGCGTGTGCGATGCAGGGCATACGGTTCAGTCCACTTAACTATTTGCGATGAGGAGGAACAAAAGAAACGGGCAGCCAGATGAAGGTGTGTGCGATATACATCATACGGTTCACTCGGATGAACTGTTTGTGCTTAGGAAACACAAAAGAAACGGTCAGCCAGATTCAAGGTGTGTGCGATATACGGCATGCCGTTCACACGGATGAACTATTTGTGTTGAGACAAGAGAACAGAAATGGTTCAATATAACAAGATGTGTGTGATACGCAGCAAGCAGGTCTGTAATCAGAAATGAGTGCGAAGACCAATAATAACATAGACGGTTGCTGCTAATAAGACGTGTGTGTTGTGCGATGGGATTGCATACATAACAACAACATTATATACACACTTATAAGGACATGGTCGCATAACCAAATTAAACATCCACTTACATAGGTGGCTATACAACCATGGCATTTGCACACACCAAAGTAAACTATTACATGCATAATTACATAGGTGGCTACTACACACATGACATTTCCACACACCAATAAAGTAAACTATATATTACATGCATGATTAACTAGCATAAACGATCATCCGATCATCATTTACTTCTTGTGACGCTTGCTCTACTTATGGCTCGATCCGGGCTCGTCGATTTGGGTAACGAGGCACTTCCTCATGTCAACGATCCGCCTGTGCATCTCGTAGCATGCGTACATGCTCTTGGCCGCGAACCTGAGGTGAGGTTCATTCAGTTGCCTCATCCAGGCCTTGTGCCAGGATAGGAGACTTGTTCTCTGGGCATCCTGCTTCATCTTTTCGTAGTAGGGGTCGATGATGGCCGAGGCGAGTTCGACCAGGGAGTCCTTCTTCGTGCTACCCCAGACCCTGTAGTGGTCACGGATTTCGACAAGGTGCTTGCAGGCCATGCCCGTAACACTGAGCGCTTTTATATCGTCTTCGGTTTCCACCATGGCGAACTTGTAGTCGGTGTTGTTGACAAAGATGTTGAAACGGTCGCAAGGCTCTGTGGCCATGCAGTAGTGGTAGATGAGGACATGATGGCGTTGTCGGTGTCAAAACCGGCGGATCTCGGGTAGGGGGGTCCCGAACTGTGCGTCTAAGGTCGATGGTAACAGGAGACAGGGGACACGATGTTTACCCAGGTTCGGGCTCTCTCTATGGAGGTAATACCCTACTTCCTGCTTGATTGATCTTGATGAATATGAGTATTACAAGAGTTGATCTACCACGAGATCGTAATGGCTAAACCCTAAAAGTCTAGCCTGTATGACTATGGTAATGAGTCTTCGCCGGTCCGGACTAAGCCCTGATACGTCTCCGTCATATCTATAATTTTTTATTGTTCCATGCCAATATTATACAACTTTCATACACTTTTTGGCAACTTTTTATACTATTTTTGGGACTAACATATTGATCCGGTGCCCAGTGCCAGTTCCTGTTTGTTGCATGTTTTATGTTTTGCAGAAACCCCATATCAAACGGAATCCAAACGGGATAAAAACGGACGGAGAATATTTTTGGAATATTTGGAGAATTCCGGAAGAAGAATCAACGCGAGATGGTGCCCGGGGGGGCACGAGGCAGGGGGCGCGCCCCACCCCCCTGGGCGTGCCCCTGACTCTCGTGGGCCCCCCATAAGGCAGTTGCTGCTCTACTTTGGACGCAAGAAAACTAATTTTCAGAGAAAAATCTGTGCGAAGGTTTCAATCCAATCGGAGTTACGGATCTCCATATATACCAAAATGGTGAAAGGGCAGAAGACGAGAACACAGAAACAAAGAGAGACAGAGAGACAGATCCAATCTCAGAGGGGCTCTCGCGCCTCCCACGCCATGGAGACCATGGACCAGAGGGGAAACCCTTCTCCCACCTAGGGAGAAGGTCAAGGAAGAAGAAGAAGGAGGGGGGCTCTCTCCCCCTCGCTTCCGGTGGCGCCGGAACGCCGCCGGGGCCATCATCATCACCGCAATCTACACCAACACCTCCATCATCATCACCAACATCTCCATCACCTTCCCCCCTCTATCTACAACGGTCCACTCTCCTGCAACTCGCTGTACCCTCTACTTGAACATGGTGCTTTATGCTTCATATTATTATCCAATGATGTGTTGCCATCCTATGATGTCTGAGTAGATTTTTGTTGTCTTATCGGTGGTTGATGAATTGCTATGATTGATTTAATTTGCTTGTGGTTATGTTGTTGTCCTTTGGTGCCCATATGAGCGCGCGCGTGGATCACACCATAGGGTTAGTTGTATGTTGATAGGACTATGTATTGGAGGGCAAGAGTGACAGAAGCTTCAACCTAGCATAGAAATTGATGCATACGGGATTGAAGGGGGACCAATATATCTTAATGCTATGGTTGGGTTTTACCTTAATGAACGTTAGTGGTTGCGGACGCTTGCTAATAGTTCCAATCATAAGTGCATAGAATTCCAAGTCAGGGATGACATGCTAGCAGTGGCCTCTCCCACATAAAACTTGCTATCGGTCTAGTAAAGTAGTCAATTGCTTAGGGCCAATTTCGCAACTCCTACCACCACTTTTTCACACTCGCTTCATTTACTTTATTGTGTCTTTATATAAACAGCCCCTAGTTTTTATTTATGTGCTCTTTATTATCTTGCAAACCTATCCAAAAACACCTACAAAGTACTTCTAGTTTCATACTTGTTCTAGGTAAAGCGAACGTTAAGCGTGCGTAGAGTTGTATCGGTGGTCGATAGAACTTGAGGGAATATTTGTTCTACCTTTTGCTCCTCGTTGGGTTCGACACTCTGACTTATCGAAAGAGGCTACAATTGATCCCCTATACTTGTGGGTTATCAAGACCTTTTTCTGGCGCCGTTGCCGGGAAGTTATAGCGTGGGGTGAATATTCTCGTGTGTGCTTGTTTGCTTTATCACTAAGTAATTTTTATTTGCTGTTCTTAGTTGTTCTTTATCTTTAGTTATGGATATGGAACACGAAATACCAAAAAAAATTAGGTGTACTTGCTACTCATGGAGATGGGGAACCTCCTAAAACCCTAGATGATCATTATGTGAAAAATATTATGTACCACTTTGATAATCATGAGAAAACCTCATTCAATTATGTAATGGGAGACACGTTGGACCAACGTGAATACTTTAGGGATTATCGCTTGACTCAAAAGGGAAACTATTATGGGATCAAATTTATATGTTGAAGTGGTATGCTAGGCAACTATGTTTGAGATATGATTATACTTGTTGCTCTAGGATCAAGGCTCCACACCTTCCCTTTTGATGCAAATTTAATGATAATGAAACCTTGGCTTCTTATGCTAGAGGTATATATGATTACTATGATGTGGAACAAATAGAAGAATTTGTTTATTTTAAGGGTGCTTATGAAATTGAATCTTTGTTTGAAAAGTATGAAGCTTTTGATGATGATGTTTATAGGGCTGAAAATTTTGCTATATTGAAATATTGCTATGAGAATTATGAATACAATTCCTATATTGATGCATTTATTGAGAAAGTCTCCGTTGTCCAAGAAGAGACTATTATTTTGCAGTAGTCTATGGAAGAAGAAATTGATGAAACTGTGAGCTCATTGGATGAAAAAGATGATGAGGAGAGCGAAGAAGAAAAGGAGGAAGAGCGGATTAGCTACCCGTGCCGACCTTCTAATGAGAGTAACTCTTCAACTCATACATTGTTTAAATTCCCTTCGTGCTTACCGAAGGATGATTGCTATGATGATTGTTATGATCCCGTTGATTCTCTTGAAATATCCCTTTTTGATGAACTTGATGCTTGCTATGCTTGTGGCCAAGATGCCAATATGAATTATGCTTATGGAGATGAACTTGCTATAGTTCCTTATGTTAAACATGAAATTGTTGCTATTGCACCCAGGCATGATAGTCCTATTATCTTTTTGAATTCTCCTGACTACACTATATCGGAGAAGTTTGCATTTATTAAGGATTATATTGATGGGTTGCCTTTTACCGTTGCACATGATGATTTTGATGAATATAATATTCATGTGCTTGCTGCTCCTACTTGCAATTGTTATGAGAGAGAAACTACATCTCCGCCTCTCCATGTTTCCAATACGATAAAATTGCAAGAAACTGTTTATACTATGCATTGGCCTTTACTGTGTGTGCATGAATTGTTCCTTTATGTCATGCCGATGCATAGGAAGAGAGTTAGACTTCATCATTGCTTGATATATGTTGCTTTGTGCTCACTACTAAATGCCAAATCATTGCTAATTAAAATTGGCTTTGATATACCTTGGGATCCGGGTGGATTCACTACTTGAGCACTATATGCCTAGCTTAATGGCTTTAAAGAAAGCACTGTCAGGGAGACAACCGGAAGTTTTAGACAGTCATTTATTTCTGTTTAGTGCTTTCATATAGTTTAAAAACAAAAAATAAAGAGGGGAACCTAAAACTTTTTCAAAAAGAAAAGCGAAAGTGAGAAAGACGAGCATTGTTAAAGTGGGAGCTAGCCTTGAACTTTGTTCATGCTCACGGAAACTTTGTGTTAAGGCATATCTCTCTAGATGTAGTTTTGGTGATTGATGACAACATGTTTGCGGACTAATCGTGTTCTTTGAGCATTTTAGAGATTCATCCTTTGGCACGAGACGATTTATTTCCCCTCGGAGTGTCATTCAAGACGGTGCAGCTCTTTCGCTTCTTTTTGGTGGACTAGTTTCGTAGGAGTCACCGTACTATCAAGAGGGGGTCCGCTTTGGTAAGGCTAGGGTGGAATCAACACATCCTTTGTACACCCTCTGAGCCTTTCCGCTTCAATGGAGATCTCTTTCCCCTTTCTTTGGGTTGTGTCTGGTCTCAGCAGTAGTACCGCGGTACCCAGCGGTAGTACCACTTAGGAGTCACAGGCGGCAGTACCGCTCCACAGCGGTAGTACTGCCGGTGGGTCCTCAGCAGTAGTACCGCTGCGGTACCAGGCCCCTACCGCATCGACTCGAGGGGTCATTTCTCGTGTCAGATTGTGCGGTACTTCGCAGCGGCAGTGCCGCTCATGAGCGGTAGTACCGCCCTACCACCGCGGCAGTACCGCTCGGGTCCGTCTCTCCCCTGCCCTCCAAACTTCACGGTAGTACCGCCCGGGGGAGCGGTAGTACCGCTGTGCTCAGCGGTAGTACCGCTGCCTCCTGTGGTAGTACCGCCCTCTGCGGGGCTGTTTTGGGGGTAACAGTTTGATTGTTCCCCCCACTATATAAGGAGGTCTTCCCCAAAGTTGACCTACCTCTTCCCCCAAAAGCTCCATTGTTGCTCCAAGCTCCATTTTTGCCCGATCTCTCTCCCTAGCCAATCAAACTTGTTGATTTGCTCGGGATTGGTTGAGAAGGCCCCGATCTACACTTCCACCAAGAGAAATTTGATTCCCCCACTTATCCGTAGCGGATCTTGTTACTCTTGGGTGTTTGAGCACCCTAGACGGTTGAGGTCACCGTGGAGCCATAGTCCATTGTGGTGAAGCTTCGTGGTGTCGCTGGGAGCCTCCAATTAAGTTGTGGAGATTGCCCCAACCTTGTTTGTAAAGGTCCGGTCGCCGCCTTCAAGGGCACCAATAGTGGAATCATGGCATCTCGCATTGTGTGAGGGCGTGAGGAGAATACGGTGGCCCTAGTGGCTTCTTGGGGAGCATTGTGCCTCCACACCGCTCCAACGGAGACGTACTTCCCCTCAAAAGGAAGGAACTTCGGTAACACATCCTCGTCTTCACCGGCTCCACTCTTGGTTATCTTGTCCCTTTACTTTCGCAAGCTTACTTGTGTTAAATCCCTTGCTTGCTTGTGTGCTTGTTGTCATTGCATCATATAGGTTGC
Organism: Triticum aestivum; assembly: GCF_018294505.1. Lineage (NCBI taxonomy): Eukaryota > Viridiplantae > Streptophyta > Magnoliopsida > Poales > Poaceae > Triticum > Triticum aestivum. Next base: position 100,174,108 of record NC_057796.1, read on the forward strand.
TCACTTAGTTGCATATCTAGACAACCTACTTTGATGCAAAGTTTAAATTGGTAAAAGCTAAAAATTGTTAGTTGCCTATTCACCCCCCCTCTAGTCAACTATATCGATCCTTTCAATTGGTATCAGAGCCTCGTCTCTTTATTAAGGACTTTACCATCCGAAGAGTATGGTTGACGTCGTAGACGGTGTGGAGGAGCACTCCGGTGTGAATCCGGTCTCGTCTACGGGAGATGGGGGAACCACGGTCTCTCGTGAGGATTTCAATGTGGCGTTGGACACATTGAAAACCTTCATGACGACTGAGGTCGAAAGCATGTTTAATAAATTCTTAGAAGGGCTTAAACTTTCCACCGCACCGTTCAAAATGGGGGATCCCGCTAACAAGGTGACGGATGCTACCTCCGACAAGGAGGAAGCTACTAGCGAGAAAGCTCCTTCTTCTATTGGTAAAATGGCTCCGGCATCTTTGCCCATGTGGAACCTCCACTTGTCTATGGTGGACCGCTTCCTTCCACTCATTTGAATCATGCCGGCCCGGCCCCTAAGATTGAGAAGAATGTAGAATTTGATTCTTGGGTCTATCGTTTTAAGCGTCATTTAAATCATGTGAACACTAACCTTTGGAGAATCATTGAAGAAGGTTTCTATCCACATGACCAAAGCAACTTCACTCCTAGAGAAGTCGTGGACCATCAATTCAATGAGAATGCTCTCTTCATCATCCAAGAAGCAATCCCACACGAAGATCTTCCTCATCTCCGGCCCTACACCATTGCCAAAGATGCTTGGCAACAAGTGATTTCCCTCTATCAGGGAAGCGCAAGAATTCAACGCTCCAACTATGAAGTGGTGCAAGATGAAGCCGATGATTTTGCAATGAAAGAAGATGAAGAACCTCGTGAGCTTTATCAGAGAGTAACCAAACTCACGGTCTCTCTCCGAGATCATGGAAGTAAGGACACGGCTGACAATTGGATCAAGCGCAAATTTCTCAAGGCAATGATGCCCTACCACAAAGCCATGTCCTCCGTCATTCGTCAAAGGCCGGACTTCCACACCTTGTCCTCAAGTGAAGTGTTGGATGAGTTCGTTGCTATGAGCATCTTGGACAAGACCGCCGACAATGCGGTTCTTCGCTCTCAAAGAGTGAGGAAGCCCAACCTTGCGCTAAAGGCCAAGGTGAGTATGGAGGAAGAGGATGAAGAGGAAGAAGAGGAGAGCAACCTCGAAGATACGAAGTATGCCTATCATGAACACATGGCTCTTGCTTCAAGGCAATTTTGGAGCAAGAAGAACTCAAGGCCAAACTTCAACAAGAACAATTCAAGTGGCGCAAAGGGCAAGCAACGAGTGAGGACTTGCTTCAATTTTGGCAATGTGAGCCACTTTGTTGCGGAGTGCCCTTACGAGAAGAGGGAAGACAATGGTGGCAAGCTCATCCGAAAGGACAAGGCCAAGTCGTTCCCCAACAAGAGCAACTTCACCAAGAAGACTCCTCCCAAGGCATTGGTGGTACAAGAAGAGTACAATGAGGATGATGACGATGATGAAGATGGTGAGTCGGTTGCCATGGACTCCGTTGCCATTGCGATGACTCCACGGATGTCTCTCTTCGACTCACCCAATGAGAACATCACCGCCAAGTGCCTCATGGCTAAAGCCACCAACAAGGTAACCCCCAACATCAAAACTACCATCATTAATCATCCTTCTTCGACGGATAGCATTGATGAATATGAGGGGACAAATGTGGAGGAGAATGAGTTTGAGACCTTTATGGGTAAACTCAAGGGTAAATCCAAGAAGCACTTCATTGCTCTCTTGGAACAACTTGGTGAAGCCAATGACATGATCGAGGCTCATGAAGATACCATCTCTAAGATGGAGGGGCATAGTCGTGACTATGCCGATGAGATTTCGGATCTTTCCAATGCTCTTGACGAAGAGCGTGGTCTTCATTTGGCTCTTGAGGAGACACACAACGATGATCATGCTAAGTTAAAGAAAGATCTTGATCATGCTCTTGTTGTGTCTCGTGTGCTAAACTCCGAGAAGGCAAAGCTTGGGGTTGTTCTTGCTAGACTCAAAGAGGAGTTTGACATTCTCGACAAGGCTCACAAAGTCTTGAAGGGTCTTCATGCTAGCCTCAAGGAGTCTCATGATCAACTCCAAGTGAAGCTAACTAAGGAGAAAGCCACCTTTCCTCATATGGTGTTAATTGATAATGCAAATACTACTAACCCTTGTTGTGAGCATGTGCATCTTGTTGAGGAGAATGCTAAGTTGAAGGAGCAACTTGAGAAAGGCCTTGTGTCATGCATACAAGGTGAGAAGAACCTCAACGACCTTTTGAGCAATCAAAAGGAAGTTGTGGCCAAGGAGGGGATTGGGTTCGCACCCAATCACAAGAACAAGAAGAAGAATGACAAGACCAAACGACCTCCTCCTCTCAAGCAAACCTTTGTGAAGGAGGGAGAGGGTGCTTTCAAGGAGAAGAAGAACAATGCGAAGGGTGGTGGTGTCAAGAAGGGCAGCGCCACCCCTTCCAACAAAGCCGGCGACTTTAATCCTTCTTATGTGTTATCCCATGCTAGTGATGGTCATGTTTATGCCAAATTTGTTGGTTCTCCTCATGAGTATATTGAATGGTCTATTTGGGTTCCTAAGACCCTTGTTACTAACATCAAAGGACCCATTACAAAATGGGTACCTAAAACCAAGCATTGATCTCTTGTAGGTGTTTGCTTCCGGTGGGGGATCATGGTTGCTCGATAGTGGAGCTACAAATCATATGACCGGAAGCAAGGACTTGGTGGTGGACGTGCACAAGATTCCATCTATGCCCACCAATGTCGAGTGGGGTGATGCCTCGTCTTCTAAGGTATTGGGACTCGGCAAAGTTGTCATTTCTCATGATCTCACGATCGAGAAGGTCATGCTAGTTGAGTCCCTTGCATACAATTTACTTTCCGTTTGTCAACTTGCAATCATGGGCTTTGCCACTTTCTTTGATATTGATACCGTGGCCCTCTTGTCGAGCAAGAATCTTAAAGTAGCCTTTGTTGGGCATGTCGAGAACGGTCTCTATGTGATTAACTTTTCGGAGCGACCCACTAAGACCGCGACATGCCTAATGGCTAAAGTTGACGTGGGATGGCTTTGGCATCGCCGTTTAGCCCATGTCAATATGAGATATTTGCAAAGTCTTCTCAAGGGGGACCATGTCCGTGGACTAACGAATGTTAGTTTTGCTAAAGATCGTGCTTGCAGTGCTTGTATCAAAGGAAAGCTTCATGAGAAGGCTCACCCTCCCACGACTCTCATTTACTTGAAGAGGCCTTTGGAGCTCCTTCATTTGGATCTCTTTGGGCCTCCATCCTTTGATAGTCTTGGGGGTAGGAAGTATTTCTTGGTGATTGTGGATGACTATTCAAGATACACTTGGGTGTATTTCTTCTAGAGGAAGAGTGAGACCCAACAAACCGTCATTGACTTTGCAAATGAAGCCCAACGTCAACACAATGCAAAGATCTTGACAGTAAGAAGCGACAATGGCACCGAGTTCAAGAACTACACCTTGGATGAGTTTCTTAGTGATGAGGGGATCAAGCATCAATATTCCGCACCTTACACCCCACAACAAAACGGTGTTGCGGAGAGGAAGAACCGGACGTTGATGGATGCCGCAAGGACCATGATGGCGGAGTTCAAGTCTCCATACAACTTTTGGGCCGAAGCCATCAACACCGCGTGTCATGCATCCAATCGGCTCTACCTCCGCAAGGGCTTGAACAAGACTCCATATGAGATACTCACCGGTAACAAGCCCAACCTCAAGTACTTTTGGGTGTTCGGGTGTAAGTGTTTCATTCTCAAGAAAGGTGTTCGGTTGTCTAAATTTGAGGCTAGAGCTTATGAGGGCATATTTGTTGGTTATGCTACAAACTCTCATGCTTACCGTGTCCTCAATAAATCCACGGGACTTATTGAGGATACGTGTAACGTGGAGTTTGATGAGAATAATGGCTCCCAAGTGGAGCAAAGTGGCACTTGTGATGTAGGTGATGAAATTCCTCCTCAAGCCATAAGAAGAATGGGTGTTGGTTTTATCCTACGCATTGAGGAACCCCTTGTGGCCGAAGGAGAAGGACAATGCTCCACTCAAGTGGAGCCATCACCAACCCAAGGCCCACACGCTTCCGAAGAACAAAGTGAAGGCCCTAAACCTCATGAACAAGACCAAGGGCAAGATCATGCTCAAGACGGTGGTGACACACCAAGTGATGCCCAAGGTCAAGTTCTCTCCACCGTGCAAGTTAAAGATCAAGAACAAGCTCAAGATGGCGCTCAAGATGATCAAGTGACCGCTCCTCAACTCACCACCGAGGAGGAATTGGAGCGTCGTGCCGCCAAGATTGCTTCCAAGCTCTCCACCAAGGGTCATCTCATGAAGAATGTGTTTGGAAGCATTCAAAAGGGGGTAAGCACTCGTAGACAATTGGCAAACTATTGTGAACATCACGCGTTTATCTCTTGTGTGGAACCCCAAAAGGTATATGAAGCACTCGAGGATCCAGATTGGCTTAATGCCATGCATGAAGAACTCCACAACTTCGAGTACAACAAGGTGTGGAGATTAGTGCCAAGGCCAACGGGGAACCACAATGTCATTGGAACCAAGTGGATCTTCAAGAACAAGCAAGATGCTCATGGGACCATCATCCGCAACAAGGCACGATTGGTGGCACAAGGCTACTCCCAAGTCGAGGGTATCGACTACGGTGAAACCTTTGCTCCCGTTGCTCGCCTTGAATCTATTCGTTTGTTGATTGCTTATGCTTCTCATCACAACTTCAAGTTGCAACAAATGGATGTGAAGAGTGCTTTTCTTAATGGTCCTATTAATGAGTTGGTTTATGTCAAGCAACCCCCCGGGTTCGAGGATCCCTACTTTCCCGATCATGTGTATCAACTCGATAAGGCACTCTATGGCCTTAAACAAGCCCCACGTGCATGGTATGACCACCTTACCGAGTTGTTACAAGATCATGGGTTTGAAGTTGGGCTAATCGACCCCACTCTTTTTACTAAGAAGGTCAAAGGGGAGTTGTTTGTGTGCCAACTATATGTTGATGACATTATCTTTGGTTCCCCTAACAAAGCTTTCAATGAGGAATTTGCCGCACTTATGACCTCAAAGTTCAAGATGTCTTCCATGGGAGAGTTGAAGTTCTTTCCCGGTTTCGAAGTAAAGCAAAGAAGAGAAGGAACCTTCATCAACCAAGCCAAATACACTCAAGACATGCTCAAGAGATTCAAGCTAAGTGATGTCAAGCCGGCGTCCACTCCAATGCCCACCAAGTGCCAACTTGACATCGATCCCAATGGTAAAGCGGTGGATCAAAAGGTATATCGCTCCATGATTGGTTCCTTACTTTACCTTTGTGCATCTAGACCGGATATCATGTTGAGTGTGGGAATTTGTGCATGTTTTCAACCACACCTAAGGAAAGCCACTTTGTGGCGGTCAAGCGAATCTTTCGATATTTGGCTCATACCCCAAACTTTGGCTTATGGTACCCAAGAGGAGCAAACTTCAAGCTTGTAGGGTATTCGGACTCCGATTGGGCGGGAGACAAAGTGGATAGGAAGTCCACTTCTGGAGGGTGCCAATTCCTTGGTTGCTCTTTGGTAAGTTGGTCTTCTAAAAAGCAAAGTTGTGTGTCTCTCTCGTCCACCGAAGCGGAGTATGTGGCGGCCGGCAGTTGTTGTCCATAACTCTTATGGATGAGGCAAACTTTAAAGGATTACAGTGTCATTTGTGGCAAAGTGCCTCTTTGGTGTGACAATGAAAGTGCCATCAAGATTTCTCTCAACCCGGTGCAACACTTCAAGACGAAGCATATTGAGATTCGGTATCACTTCATCCGGGATCATATTAGGCGAGGGGAGATCGAGCTCAACTATGTCAACACTCATGATAACCTTGCAGATATTTTCACGAAGCCGTTGGATGAAGCAAGATTTCGTGAGTTAAGGCATGAGCTAAATATCATTGATTCGAGCAATGTTGCTTGAACACTTCCACTCCCAACCATACTCAACTTGTTATCTTGTTTAGGTGTAGGCATGGACATAGGGGGAGTGTTGTTCACTCAATGAACTCTCCCTCCCCTTATTATGCATAAATTGATCAACTCTTTCACATTAGCCATTTTTGATGGTACTTGTGCTTGAAAGACGAGTTTTGGTCATGGGCCCAAGGATAATTCTTTGCAGTGCCATACCAATTGACTCAAACATAGGTGGCTCCGGCCATCGCCCTCTCCTTGGAGAGGTTGTGTCTTGTGGTTGGTTCTCATTGTCTCTTGCCTTTCTCTCTGCCTTTTCTTAGTCTCCTCTTTCTTGCCGTTTGTTTTTCCGTTCCTTTTTGAGCCAAGCCTTCTTGTCTAGTAGTTGTATCTCGCTGGGCGGTACTACCGCTGGTGGTGCGCGGTACTACCGCTTATGTTGACAAGCGGT